>NW_023615541.1:0-43652 GCF_013339695.2 Rhipicephalus sanguineus | reverse complement strand
CTGAGGTGGGCGGATGGCGCTGCCGCCCGTCCACTTTGCGTGGTACGCGCGGCCGCCACGAACCTTTGTGGCACTGCCCCCTTGCGTGCCACGTCCGCGAATGAAGGTCCCTGCGCAAAAGAAAGGCGTTTTCGCGCCTCCCTAAAGGAGATGTTTTCTGTAACCTTGAGTGTGATTACTTCTTTTTCTTTTTTCCACGAAGGACATGCACGAGAGTAGGCGGGGTGCCCACCGTCGCAGTTTGCGCAGTGTGGAGATTCAACACAGTTGTCAGCAGGGTGTTCATGTGAACTGCACTTGGCGCAGGTTTGACGGCCACGGCAACTCTGAGAGCCGTGACCGAAACGCTGGCACTTGAAGCAGCGTCGCGGGTTGGGGATGTAGGGTCTGACCTTTAGTTTCAAGTATCCTGTTCGACATGTTCTGGCAGTGTGCTTGTGGCAAATGTGAGAATGAGGTGTTTTGTCTGGATTTCTTTATCTTCACGCCTGATTTTAATTCTCTGCACATTGATCACATGCTGGTCGCTCCAGCCCTCGAGGAGTTCACTTTCTGTGAGGTCGATCAAGTCTTGGTCTGACACCACACCTCGCGAGCTGTTCAGAAAGCGATGCGGGGTGACTGAGACAGGTGTGGTTCCCAACGAAACAAGTTTGTACAGTTTTTCATATTGCATTTTACTTTGTACTTCAAGGAGAAGGTCTCCGCTAGCCATTCTAGTTGCCTGGTAACCGTGGCCGAGAGTTTCGGTGAGGCATTTGGACACAACAAAGGGAGAGATTGTTCTTGCATTCTTTTCGAGTGTTTGGCAGTGGATGACGTGGAAGTGTGGAAAAATTTCTTTTGGTTTAAGCAAGGCATTCAAGGTGTCTTCGGTGCGCCCTCTCTTTGTGACAGGGCGATCATTCAATCGTGGAAAGGAGAATGAGGCCATAGATTGTGTATAATTTCGGCAGCCATGTCAGCCGCCCACCATGGAGCCCAACATGGGGACGCAACAGCACTTATATTGATATAAGGCATGCCAACGCCAGCTGTACACAGCTACTATAACCAAATATAATGTGCCCAAGAGAGGGCACATACACAAGGTTAACCCTCGCCGCCAAGAAAAAACGGAAATAAATGGAAGAGAGGAGAGGACAGAAAAGATGCAAAGTGAGAGAGAAAGACGAAGATGTGAGGGGAGAGAGAGACAGGAAAAGGCGACTGCCGATTTCCCCTGGGTGGGTCAGCCCAGGGGTGCCGTCTACGTGAAGCCGGGGCCAAAGGGGTGTGTTGCCTCTTCCGGGGGGCCTTAAAGGGGTGCAAACCCCCCGTTAGCTCGGGTCCGTGGTGTCGCTACACACCAAACGCCTGCTCGCGCAGACGCCCCTGCGGGGTTCCAGGCCGAGGGGATCTCGCTGGAAAACCAAACAGCATTATACAGGGAAAGGAGGGTTTTTTGTGTTTCAGGTGGCAGGTGTTTGAGCATTTCGTATACAACACGGTCGGAGCCTGGGGCGGAATTATTGCAGCAGTTAAGCGATGCTTGTAGCTCAGCAATGCAGAAAGGTTCATTGTATGCTTCGTGTTTTGTAGACTTGCGCTCTAGTTTCTGTTTTTCGATTCTTGTTTTGTATCTTTGGAAAGCTTCACTATAGTGCGACGAGCTCGACACCTGTTCGAAGTGTGAACCTAGGAAGTTCGCCTGGTCTTCCAAGCTGTCGCCTTGTGTGTTTACTAGAGGAAGTGAATGTGCTTGTCGGCCTGCTACCCTGCTAAACCATGTTCCAGACTTTGGCCTCCTGTGTATATGAATTAATGCCCGATAAAACTTCTGCCAACTTTCCCTTCTTGCCTGTCGGCGCGTTCTCCTGCCTTGGGACTTTATATTCTTAAAACTGTCCAGATTCTCGGCTGTGGGAGATTCCCGAAGCAGCCTCCATGCTTTATTTTGCTTTTGCGCGCATTTCTACACTCAGTGTTCCACCACGGCACACGTCTTTTCCCGGGCAGTCCAGATGTTTGTGGGATGCACTTATTTGCTACATCAATCAAAAAAGCAGTAAAGTATTCTACAGCTTCATCGACGCTTAAAGCACACATGTCGGTCCAACTTAAGAGAGCCATTTTACGAAACTGTTCCCAATCTGCTTTGTCGATTTGCTATTTGGGAACCTGTGGAGGACATTCATTCGCTATCGGTGTGCTCAGAACTATTGGAAAGTGGTCGCTTCCATAAGGGTTATTAACGACTTTCCATTTCAGTAGAGGTACAAGTGATGGAGATGTGATGCTGAGGTCTATAGACGAGTACGTATTTGTGGCAAGGCTATAATATGTTGGCTCTTTTTGATTCAAGAGACATGCGCCGGAAGAGAAGAGGAACTGTTCAATTAGACGACCTCGAGCATCGCACCGAGAGTCACCCCATAGACCACTATGTGCATTAAAGTCCCCAAGGACAGATACGGTTCCGGAAGTTCATCCATTAAGGACTGGAATTCATGTTTATTCAGTGGGTGATGCGGAGGTATATAAAGAGAGCAAATGGTGACGAGTTTGTTCAGAAGAACCACTCGAACAGCCATTGCCTCAAGGGACGTTTGGAGTGGTAAGTGTGTGCACGCTACTCCTTGATTAACGATCACTGCTACACCACCGGATGACGCGATGGCATCATCCCGGTCCTTTCGGAAAATAATGTAACTGCCTAGAAAGTTAGTGTATTTGGATTTTAAGCGTGTTTCTTGTACACACAGCACTTTTGGTGTATGTTTGTGTAAAATTTCTTGGATATCGTCGAGGTTTCTCAGCAGTCCTCTGACGTTCCATTGTATAATTTGGGATTCCATATTGAAAGCAAAGTGGTGCTGTGTGTACGAAAAGAAGTGGCTGTGGTTTCAGTGGCAAGTTCGAGCTCAAGTAACAGGACCGTCCTCGGGCCCCGTTATCGGCTTTTTCGTTAGTTAGTTAAATTGGGTTTAATGGCGCAAAAGCAACTGAGGCTAAGCTGCGCCAGACACAGGGTGTTTTGTAGTAATCAGGACATTATATGCAATTCTAAAGCCTATGTAAGAAGCCGCTGTCTTTTAGGAAATCGATGACATTTGACAGGGGAACCAGTGCATCATCTCCTAGAAGTAGACTCGGGTGCAGCGGTATCTGATGTTTGTATAGTTCTCTGAAGTACTTTTTTCTTTCTGTTTCGCCATATGGGCACGTGATAAGGATATGTACAACTGTTAATGGCTGCTGGCATTTTTCACATTGCGGCATGTCTTCCTTTCTAAGCAAAAAGTTGTGTGTGAGGTGAGTGTGCCCAATTCGAAGTCTGCATAGAATAACCTCAATGAACCGTTGTTGATGATGGCACGTCTTCCATTCGCCTATTGTGGGCTTCACCAGATGAAGCTTATTAGTTGTACAGGAGTCCCACTGTTGCTGCCATTTCGATAACACCGCTAAGCGGATAGCACGCTGGCTATCTTTGTATGGAATATTTATGTTTTTAATGGTTTTTTGTGCTGCTAGAGATGCACATTCGTCTGCCTTTTCATTGCCTGGGATGCCTACGTGACTTGGGACCCAGCAAAAACGGATGGTCACACCAATACTGTTTAAAACAATCATGTTTAAAATATCACCGATTAACGGTTCACACTCAGATTTTAGATTTAGCGCCTGTAGTGCACTTAATGAATCAGTGTATATGACTGCTTTTTTGTGTTTACCTGTGATTATTTTTTGCACTGCTTCCCGTAGGGCGTAGACTTCGGCGCTGAAAATGGACATGATATGAGGCACTCTAACGCTGATAGCGCTTTCCTCCATCACAACTCCGACTCCGACGTGGTTTTTAGTTTTCGAGCCATCCGTGTAAACCTCGGTATAATCTTTGTATTTATCCTGAAGTGCGCGGAATTCCTGAGTTAGGTGCTCTTGTGCGGTGTCTTTTTTCTTCAGACGAGCCAGTGAAAGATCACAAAGCTGCCTCAGATCCGACCACGGCGGCAGTCTCGGCGGTTTCTTGGCGATATTTATAGCATGATTAGAAATGTCATATGCCTGGCAGTGCTCTTCGAAACGTAGAATGAGTGGTTTGATGGAGTGTGGTTTGTTAGAGTAGTGTAAGCGTGAGTAGCAATTCGTGGTAATGTCATGGCATATGTGTTGAGGTAGTGACCTGATTCTTAAAACATATGAGACGGTTAAAAATACTCGACGCTGGCTTAGCGGAGGTTCATTGCAGTCTACGTATAAACTCTGCACAGGGGATGTTCTATAGGCGCCATTGGATAGACGCAGACCGAGATTGTGTACAGGGTCCAGGCGCCGAATGTATGACTCTCTTGCCGAGCCGTAAACAACGCACCCGTAATCTAGAATGCTGCGTACTACCGAACGATAAATCCTCAGTAGGCATATCCGATTAGAACCGCAGTGCTTATGCGATAAGACTTTTAATATATTAAGTGCTTTGTGTGCCTTGATTTTCAGTGCATTTATGTGAGCCACAAAATTCAGTTTTTTGTCGAATGTGACGCCTAGGAATTTGTGTTCATGTTTTATCGTAATTGCAATGCTGTTTAATGTCATAACTGGGTCAGGGTGTAATCCTCTTTTTAGCGTAAACAGAACAGCGACAGTTTTCTGTGATGAGAATCGGAAACCATTTTTGTCCGCCCAGAGCACCAGTTTATTTATGGTAACTTGAAGTTGCTTCTCGCAGGTTGATAGGCTCGACGCACGGGAAGCGATTTGGAGGTCGTCAACGTATAGAGAGTACATAACTGTGGGTGGTATGACCTCGTTAATAGTATTCATTTTAACTATAAATAGAGTTGTGCTAAGAATGCAGCCTTGAGGCGCCGGAAGAGAAGAGGAACTGTTCAATTAGACGACCTCGAGCATCGCACCTAGAGTCACCCCATAGACCACTATGTGCATTAAAGTCCCCAAGGACCAGATACGGTTCCGGAAGTTCATCCATTAAGGACTGGAATTCATGTTTATTCAGTGGGTGATGCGGAGGTATATAAAGAGAGCAAATGGTGACGAGTTTGTTCAGAAGAACCACTCGAACAGCCACTGCCTCAAGGGACGTTTGGAGTGGTAAGTGTGTGCACGCTACTCCTTGATTAACGATCACTGCTACACCACCGGATGACGCGATGGCATCATCCCGGTCCTTTCGGAAAATAATGTAACTGCGTAGAAAGTTAGTGTATTTGGATTTTAAGTGTGTTTCTTGTACACACAGCACTTTTGGTGTATGTTTGTGTAAAATTTCTTGGATATCGTCGAGGTTTCTCAGCAGTCCTCTGACGTTCCATTGTATAATTTGGGATTCCATATTGGAAGCAATGTGGTGCTGTGTGTACGAAAAGAAGTGGCTGTGGTTTCAGTGGCAAGTTCGAGCTCAAGTAACAGGACCGTCCTCGGGCCCCGTTATCGGCTTTTTCGTTTTCTTTGCGCGCTCCAAGGAGCTACGCCGTTCTTTCGGTACCAGGGTACCGGAGTTGTGTCCATTGCCTCGTTTGAGACACTGGACGCCCGCGTGTGCGAGCTGGTTGTTCGTTTTTCCGACCTCGCCTGGCGAGGCGTGGTCGTTTGACCCGACGACCCTGGAGTCGCCTGGATCAGTGGCTTGGTAGGTGGAGCAGTCTTGACTGCTGCCACCACGGGGACAGGCGGGGCAGCCTTGGCTACTCCTACCGCGGGGGCCGGTGGCCGTCGCCCCAGCACACTGTGCGTGGCATGGGCGACTGCCTGTGGCCGTTGTAGTGCTGCCCCCTGTTGCACTACATCGGCAAATGATGGTTTGTGAGGAAAAGCTCGTGAGACACGTTGTCGCGCTTCCCGGAAGCTTATATTCTCTGTCACCTTGATTGTGAGGACTTCTTTTTCTCTCTTCCACGCTGCGCATGTTCTGGAGTATGCGGGGTGGGCGCCATCGCAGTTCGCACAATGGGCCTCCGATTCAGTCTTGCAGTCATCGGATGAGTGTCCTGTAGTGGCGCACTTTGCGCAAGTGAGCTGCCCTCGGCAGCTTTGGGACGCGTGGCCAAATCTCTGGCACTTAAAACAGCGCCGGGGATTTGGGATATATGCTCTCACACGTAGTTTTAGATAGCCTGTCGCGACTGTTTCCGGGAGTGTACTCAAGCCAAATGTGAGAATTAGATGTCCGGTAGGAAGTTCCTTGTCGTTGCGCCTGATTTTGATACGCTGCACATGTAAAACATTTTCATTTTTCCACCCATCAAGCAGTTCTTCGTCTGTGAGATCCACGAGGTCGTCGTCTGAGACTACACCTTTCACTGTGTTCATGGTTCGATGCGGTGTAACGGATATGGGCCAATCCCCAAACACTACTAGGTTGTTGAGTTTCTGGCACTGTGGTCTGTCCTTAACTTCGATTAATAGATCCCCGCTTGCCATTTTGGTGGCTTTGTAACCACTGCCAATGGCGTCAGTTAGGCATCTGGAGACCAAGAACGGTGAGATGTTGGTGGCTTTCTTTTCGGTGCTTTCGCAGTGAATGACGTGGTATTTGGGGAAGTTGTCTTTCTTTTCCACGAGGGAATCTCGGCTTACATCGGTGCGCCACCTTTTCGGGGGGCGATCAATGGAGAAAGGGTTTGGTGATCCCATGAGAAGAGGTTGTTGTTCGGCAGCCATGCCAGCCGCCCACCATCGAGCCCAACGAGGGGACGCAGCGAGACACGGAAGGAAACGCGGACGTCAGCTGTACATGGCCACTATAACCAAATATGGTTTACCCTAGGTTGGATAACCACACAAGGTTAACCCTTGCCGCCAGGAAAAGTGAAATAAAGGAAGAGAGGAGTAGACAGGAAAGATCAAAATAAGAGAGAAAGACGAAGAGGTGGGCCGAGAGAGAGAGATAGGAAAAGGCGACTGCCGATTTCCCCTGGGTGGGTCAGCCCAGGGGTGCCGTCTACGTGAAGCCGGGGCCAAAGGGGTGTGTTGCCTCTGCCGGGGGGCCTTAAAGGTCCAATCACCCGGCGTCGGCTCAACCCCCAGGATCCCCTTTTCCCCGGACACGGCAAAGCCACGCACGGCTAGGCGTGGGAGGGGTCGAAACCCCCCGTTAGCTCGGGTCCGTGGTGTCGCTACACACCAAACGCCTGCTTGCGCAGACGCCCCTGCGGGGGAAGTTCAGAAGAGGAAGGCACGTCTTGTTCGCTGTAATAGTTACAACTGTGTACGGAGAGGAGACGTTGCGGGCCAGTAGAACACTGGGAGAGGGAGAGACCACGTAATCCCCATCCGGTACACTGGGATATGGTTCAACAGCGACGCAAGTTAGGGCTTGTGGTGGCAGACGAACAGCCTCAGCACACGAAAGTTTCGTCTGAACCACCTCCGACACGTCGGCGGACGCAGGCAAGTCAAGTTGTACAACACCGGCCGAGCAGTCAATGACAGCAGAGTGGTCAGACAAGAAATCGAGTCCGAGGATGACATCATGAGGACAATGAGCGAGAACATGAAACAGAGCGGACGTCTGGCGGTCGGAGAACCTCACACGTGCCGTGCACATTCCGAGTACAGCCGGAGTTCCCCCACTAGCGACACGTACAAATAGGGACTCGGGCGGCGTAAGGACCTTATTTAATCGTGCACGGAGATCAGAGCTCATAATAGAAATATGTGCGCCGGTATCAATGAGGGCAGTAACAGGCATGCCATCCACTTCCACAGCAAGCAGATTCTGGTCCGTAGTGAGGGTCAGCAGAGGGTTTTCAGGTTGGGGGTCGAATGCAGCATCACCTCCGGGAGCTGCATTGCTCAGTTTTCCGAGTATGGACGTCCAGTAGGGCGAGGCGACGAATGGCGACGGGGCTGAGGTGACCGGGAGCGACGATCGTGTGGGGACGGCGAACGGCTGGAGCGTCGGACCGATGTCGCAGGAGCCTCATCGTGTGGTCCACCGTCACGAGCAGGAAACTGCAGGGGCCGGTGGTTGTCGTCACGTCGATAGCCAGGAAACGAGCGAGATGGAAAGGTGCGAGAACGACAGTAGCGGGAAATATGTCCTACACCGTGGCAACGAAAGCAGATCGGCTTGTCGTCCTGCGTTCTCCACTGGGCAGGGTCACGATAGCGGCGCAACATTTCCGGTGCACGAGGAGGCGTTATAGAACTGACACGAGGTTCCGTCAACGAACATATCGGCTGCAGTCCGACATTTGCAAGCTCCTCCCTCACAACCTGCTGGATCAACGAGATCGTTGGTCGAGGATCATCAGATGGCCGCGTCAGGAAAGATGGTGGCGACGCCGCCTCGATTTCTCGGCGCACGATGCGAACTACGCTCTCGTTGGTAGGCGGTTGACCGCATGGCGGCTGAAGGTCCTCGCAGGATGATGTAGCGGCCGTGTTCGGAAGTCGCATGAAATGCTGGGCTATGCGGCGACTGTTCAGCTCTTCGAACCGGCGGCACTCTTTGATGATGTCGTCCACGGTTGAGCAGTCTTTAGACACAAGTAAATTAAAAGCGTCATCCGCAATTCCCTTGAGCAAATGGCTTACTTTGTCACTCTCTGACATGTTGGTGTCGACACGACGGCAAAGGGCCAGGACGTCAAGGATGTAGGAGACGTATGATTCGGTGGAAGTTTGTGCCCGACAGGAAAGTTCTTTAGAAGCGGCCCGCTGGGGTCCGACGGCTCTGCCAAATAGGCCGCGAAGCTTCTGTTTACAGGCATCCCAACTTGCTAAGTCAGCTTCATGAGCTTGAAACCACGCGCCTGCTGTTCCGCAGAGATAGAAGTCAACATTGGCGAGCATCATTGTAGGGTCCCACCTGTAGACCGCTGCAAACCGCTCGTACTTCGCAATCCAGTCATCGACGTCAACGTGGTCGGTGCCGCAGAAGTTACCGGGATCGCGCGGTTGAGTCAATACGACCGGCTGTACCGGCTGTACCGGTTGTACCGGAGTCGCGGTCGAAGCGGCAGCAGCAGAGTTGCTTTCTGTTGACATATTGAGGCTGTCGAGGACACGTCCGCTGCGGAGTTCCGTCTTGCGTAGTACCCAGCACCACCACCAAAATGTTACGAATATATTTAACTTATTTACAATATGGAATAGTCCAGCAGTCAAGATGGCGGTTGTGTATTCTCAGAACACCGACACGTCGTCTGCCTCTTCTTCACACACCTCCCCACAGTCATAGCTGCAACCCCGCTACAATATTATGTCCAAGAGAGGACACATATACATGGTTAACCCGAGCCGCCTACGAAAATGGTGAAGTAAACGAAGAGATTAGAAGACAGGACAGCGAGGAAAGAAGATGGAAAGCGAAAGATCGGAGAGGGGGATAGGAAAAGGCGACCGCCGATTTCCCCTGGGTGGGTCAGCCCAGGGGTGCCGTCTACTTGAAGCCGGGGCCAAAGGGGTGTGTTGCCCCTCCCGGGGGGCCTTAAAGGTCCAAACACCCGGCGTCGGCTCAACCCCCAGGATCCCCTTTTCCCCGGACACGGCACAGCCACGCACGGCTAGGCGTGGGAGGGGTCGAAGCCCCCCGTTAGCTCGGGTCCGTGGTGTCGCTACACACCAAACGCCTGTTTCCACAGACGCTCCTGCGGGCTTGAAGTAAGGGTAGAAGCGATGGAGATATAATGCTGAGGTCTATAGACGAGTAGGTACCGTTAGCGAGGTTATAGTATGTTGCCTCTTTCTGATTCAACAGACAAGCACCCGAAGAGAAAAGGAATTGTTCAATTAGCCGACCTCGCGCATCGCAGCGAGTCACCCCATAGACTGCTATGTGCGTTGAGGTCCCCAAGAATCAGATAAGATTCTGGTAGCTCATCTATTAAGGACTGGAATTCATGTTTTTGCAGGTGGTAGTGTGGAGGTATGTAAAGAGAGCAAATGGTGACGAGTTTGTACAAAAGAACCACTCGAACAGCCACTGCCTCCAGGGACGTTTGTAGTGGTAAATGTGTACATGCTACTGATTGGTTGACTATAATGGCTACACCACCGGATGATACCATGGCATCATCTCGGTCCTTTCAAAAATGAGGTAGTTGCGTAGAAAGTTTTTGTGTTGTGGTTTTAAATGTGTCTCTTGTACAAACAGCACTTTTGGATTGAGTTCGATGATGATGATGTGTGGTATTTTATGGCGCAAGGGCCACTTGATGGCCAAAGAGCGCCATTTCAGTAGACTAGAGATGTGAACAATGACATGGTGCGTGGCTGTATAGGGGCCTTAAAATTCCTCGCGCTAACGCGGGTAAAAACATAGAAGTATTTAAAATCATGACAGTGACGTGAAGTATGTCCAGTGAAAGTGGATGGCGAAAGGTCATGATCATAAAACCATGGCGGGGATGTAGTCACCGCAGCCGCGACCTCGGTACAGAGGTCGTGCTACGGATCAGCTCGAAATATGCAGTGAAAACTATGTACATCATTTAAAAACCTAAACAGTGATTGAGGTTTAAAAATCGGATCCCTACCGATGAGCATCCCAGGGTGTAGTGGGAGCTGCTGTCGGTAGGGTAGTAAAAAGTGCTTTTTTCTCAGAGCATCTAACTCATCGCACTGTACGAGGATGTGGAGAACCGTAAGTGGTTCTCCACATCTCTCACACAATGGCGGATCGCCACCAGACAAAAGGTGTGAATGTGTTGAGTGAGTGTGTCCTATTTGTAGCCTTGTAAGTGTGACTTGTGTGTAGCGGGATCTGGATACTGTTGGCCAATTTTCAAGTCTCGGTTTGATAACGTGCAATTTGTTATCCGTTTGCCTATCCCACAGGAGCTGCCAGCACGCCCTGAGCTCCCGTCGTAGGAAGGGTTTCATGTCAACTGCAGGGACGGTCAGGGATGTATTGGCGGGTGCATGGTCGTGCGCACACCCAGCCAGCTGGTCCGCCACTACGTTTCCAGCGATCTCGCGGTGCCCTGGCACCCAGCACACAACAACCTGTCGTTTAAGGGCGTAGATCGTGCATAAAAGAGAGTAAAGTGATATCAGGACAGGATTTTTATGTTTTTTCGGCGTTTTCAAAGCTGTTACGACGCTCAGCGAATCTGTGTATACAACCGCACGCTGCAGTTGTAATTCCTTGATATGCTTGATAGCCACAGATATCGCATGGGCTTCTGCAGTGAAGATGCTTGTTTGTGGGTGCAGAATACCGGATTTTGAAAAGGATGGGCCAACAGCTGCATAGGACACACCAGTACGAGACTTTGACGCATCTGTAAAGAATTCCGGGCAAGTGTATTTATTCCGGGCAAGAGCGGATCCCTACCGACCAACATGGAAGGATGCAGTGGAAATTGCTGTCGGTAGGGTAGTAAAAAGTGCTTCTTTCTCATAGCGTCTAACTCTTTGCATTGAATGAGGATGTGAAGCACCGTAAGTGCTTCTCCACATCTCTCACACTTGGGCGGATCACCACCGGACAAAAGATGTGCATGTGTGCTGTGTGTGTGACCGATACGTAGCCGACAGAGTGTTACATCTGTGCGGCGTGTTTTTGATGTGGTTGGCCAGTCACCGAGGTAAGGCTTGATTACATGTAATTTATTATGCAGCTGTTGGTCCCATGTACGCTGCCAGTAATCCCTCAGCTTCTGTATTAGGAGGGGTTTCAGGTCCATTGCGGGGACAGCTAGAGATAATTGCGGAGCGTTTGCATGGACTGATGTTGCAAGCGCATCTGCCTGTTCGTTTCCCTCGATTTCACGGTGTCCTGGCACCCAGCATACAATTACATGCTGTTTGGAAATGTATATGTCGCACAGGAGGGAGTATAGCGAGACAATGACTGGGTTTTTGTACTTTCTAGTAGTTTTTAAGGTTTTCACGACACTTAGCGAATCCGTGTATATGACTGCATTACTTATTCCTAATTCTTTAATGTGCTTTGCTGCCGCCAGTATTGCGTAAGCCTCCGCTGTGAAGATGCTCGTGCTTGGGTGAAGAACGCCAGCATCCGAAAAAGATGGGCCTATCGCTGCGTAGGAGACACCTGCGTGAGACTTGGACGCGTCAGTGAAAAATTCGGGACAGGTGTATTTGTGTGTCAGTTCACGGACGTACATCTGTATATGTAGAGGTGGGGCATGCTTTGTGATATCTACGAAAGATGTGTCACAGTCTATAACTTGCCATTTCCATGGCGGGGCATGTGAAGGTGGGGCCATTAAGCGGTGATCGAGTAAAGGGACGCCTGTTTCCTCAGCTAGTGCTCGCACATGCAGCGAGAAGGGCTTTTTCACAGTGGGGCGGTTTTGAAAGAGCTGGCAGTTGGACATGTCATTTACAACATGATGTGCGGGATGGTCCGTGCTTGCATTAATCTTCAAAAAATACGTAAAAGATAGGTACGACCTTTGTATATTTAGCGACCATTCGTCCGACTCCGCGTAAAGGCTTTCCACGGGGCTTGTTCGAAAGGCACCCGTAGAAAGGCGAATGCCTAAATGGTGGACAGGGTCCAGCATTTTCAAGGCGGTTGGTGTTGCAGACTGGAAAGCTACCGCCCCATAGTCCAGACGCGTGCGTATCAGGCTTTTATAGAGGCTCATAAGACATTTTCTGTCGCTGCCCCAAGTTGTGCGGGACACCACCTTTAGGACGTTCATTGTCTTCATGCACTTCTCCTTAATGTACTTAATGTACTTAATGTACTCTATATGGGGATCGGGGTGGAGGCCTCTCTTCCTAGAGAACAGAACGCAGGAGCTCTTTTGCGGATTTAGACGGAAACCGTTCTCGTCTGCCCATTTGCAGACCTTGTTGACACAGAGCTGAACCTGTCGCTCGCATGATGAGAGATTACAAGATTTAAAACCTATTTGTAAATCGTCAACGTATGTTGAATAAAACATATTACGTGGTATGTACGAACGCAGGGTATTCATTTTTATAATAAAGAGTGTGCAACTGAGGACACCGCCCTGTGGCACTCCAGTTTCTTGCACAAACCGTCGAGACAATACATTGCCCACTCGAACACGGAATGTGCGATTGGACAGGTAGCTCTCGATCACATTTAACATATTACCACGTATACCCAAGTGTGAGAGGTCTCTCAATATTCCGAACCGCCACGTGGTATCGTATGCCTTTTCCATGTCAAGGAAGAGAGATAGGAAAAACTGCTTATGAACAAAAGCCTCGCGTATTTGTGCCTCTATGCGAATGAGATGGTCGGTGGTGGAGCGACCCTCTCGGAATCCGCACTGGTATGGGTCGAGGAGTTTGTTTGATTCTAGGAAATGTAGTAGTCGGCAGTTTATCATCTTTTCAAGTAGTTTGCAGAGGCAGCTAGTCAGGGCTATAGGCCTGTAACTTGAAACACAGGATGGATCCTTGCCCTGTTTCAGGATAGGTATTACTATGGCCTCTTTCCACGCAGAGGGAATCTCGCCGGAAGACCATACAGTGTTGTACAGGCACAGGAGAGTTTTTTGTGTTTCATGGGGTAAGTGTTTCAGCATTTGATATATAACACGGTCAGAGCCTGGCGCAGATTTGCTGCAGCAGCTTAGCGCTGCCTGCAGCTCAGCTAAGTGGAATGGTTCGTTGTATGGCTCTTGTTTTACACATTTCATTTCTAGTTTTTGTCTTTCTATTCTCTCTTTGTACCGTTTGAACGTATCTGAATAGTGCGATGAGCTGGATACGTGCTCAAAGTGAGCGCCCAGGAAGTTTGCTTGGTCTTCAAGGCTGTTGCCCTCTGTGTCTACTAAAGGGAGTGAGTGTGTCTGTCGGCCTCTTATTCTATTTACCCTGTTCCAGACCTTGGCTTCATCTGTGTAGGAACTGATTCCTGATAAAAACTTCGCCCAACTGTATCTTCTTGCCTGTCGGCGCGTTCTTCTTCCTTGGGATTTTATTTGTTTGAAATTGACCAGATTCTCTGCAGTGGGGGAGTCGCGTAGTAAACCCCACGTTTTGTTCTGCTTTTTACGAGCGTTCCTGCAGTCGTCGTTCCACCACGGGACACGACGTCTGCAGGCACCACAACTTGTTTGGGGAATACATTTTGAAGCTGCGTCAATAATAAAAGCGGTAAAATAACTAGCAGCAGAATCAATTCCTAACGGGGAAATCTCGGCCCACGAGATACTACTAAGACTCTGGTACTTTTCCCAATCTGCCCCGTCTACCTTCCAAGTTGGAGCCTGGGGTGGATATTCGTTTTCTTTTGGCGTTCTTAGCAGTATGGGAAAGTGATCGCTTCCATAAGGGTTTTTAATAACATCCCATTTAAGATCGGATAAAAGGGTGGGCGAAGCGATGCTAAGATCAATGCACGAGTATGTTTTGTTCGCCAGGCTATAAAACGTGGGTTCTTTCTTATTTAATAGGCATGTGTCAGTGGAAAGGATAAAATTCTCAATCAAACGGCCTCGCGCATCGCTACGAGAGTCGCCCCACAAAGGGCTGTGGGCATTAAAATCTCCAAGGACGATATAGGGTTCAGGTAATTGATCGATTAAGGACTGAAATTCATGTTTGTGCAGCTGATGATGAGGGGCGATGTACAGTGAGCAAATGGTAACAAGTTTGTTTAACCCTGTAATGCCCAAAAGGCGTTCCGCCTTCAGAAAAATTGTGAAAAAACACTGACCATATTTACTCTTCTTGTAGAGTTCATTTTAAGAAAAAAAAGGGTGAAATTTGATTTCGATCGTAACTTAATTACTCTTAATTAAAATTAATTAATTATTTGATTAAATGAATAACTCAGTATAACGTCATTATACCATGTTAAATATGCAATAATGGCTTTTCCATGAAGCTTTGACGGGCTTATTACCTCTTTTGAGGCATTATTTTTAATGTATCATATATGATACACTGGGTTTTACAGGGTTAAAATAACAGCACGAACGGCCACTGCTTCGAGCGGCGTTTGTATCTGCAAACCTTGACATGCTACGCTCTTATCTATTATGATGGCGACGCCACCAGATGATGCGGTAGCTTCATCTCTGTCTTTACGGAAGATGACGTGGTGTCTAAGGAAGTTCGTGTGTTTAGTTTTCAGGTGTGTTTCCTGTACACACAGCACTTTTGGCGAGTGTTCGTGTATGAGTTCTTGGATATCATCAAGGTTTCTTAGAAGACCTCTCACATTCCATTGTAAGATTTGTGTATCCATTTTGAGTTTAATTTAGTGCTGTGTGTATGGAGATAACTGTAGGCTTAAGTCACAGAGCCCTTTCCAGGCCCCGTGATGCGGGCTTTTTCTTTTCTGGCGCGCTCCAAAGAGCTGCGCCGTTCCTTCGGCGCCTGTGACGCCGTTAGACTTGCCGTTGTGTCCATCGCCTCGGCAGAGACGCTGGATGCCCGCTCGCGGGTTACGCGCACGGGTGTCAGAGTTTTGGGGCCCTCTGACGGCACGGAAGGCCCTGGGCCTGCAGGTCCGGAGGCCTGCGTGCCGTTTGGTTGCGGAGCAGTACGGGCTGCTTCCGCTGGGGGGGGCGGATGGTGCTGCCGCCCGTCCACTGTGTGTGGTACGTGCGGCCACCGCGAACTTTTGTGGCACTGCCCCCTGACGTGCCACGTCCGCGAAAGTAGGACCCTGCGGAAAGGAAAGGCATCTGCGCGCCTCCTTAAATGAGATATTTTCAGTTACTTTGAGTGTTATGATTTCTTTTTCTTTTTTCCATGACGGACAACTGCGGGAGTAGGCTGGGTGCCCACCCTCGCAGTTCGCACAATGGTGAGCTTCAACACAGTTGTCTGCAGGGTGTTCATGTGAACTACACTTTGCACACGTTTGGCGGCCCCGGCAGCTCTGAGAGCCGTGACCGAAACGCTGGCACTTGAAGCAACGGCGTGGGTTAGGGATGTATGGTCTAACCTTCAATTTCAAATAGCCTGTTTGGATATGTTCTGGCAGCGTGCTTGTACCAAATGTGACGATTAGGTGTTTAGTCAGGATTTCCTTATCATCGCGCCTAATTTTGATTCTCTGTACATTTGTCACATGCTGTTCACTCCAGCCCTCGAGCAGCTCACTTTCAGTCAATTCAAGCAGGTCTTGGTCTGATACTACACCTCGCGAGCTGTTGAGGGAACGGTGTGGTGCGACAGAGACAGGTGTGTTTCCGAACGAGACAAGTTTGGTCAGTTTTTCATACTGTGCTTTGTTTTGCACTTCAAGTAGAAGATCTCCGCTAGCCATTCTCGATGCCTGATAACCACGGCCGAGTGTTTCAGTGAGGCATTTTGACACAACAAAAGGAGATATTGTTCGGGCATTCTTGTCAGCTGTTTCGCAATGGATCACATGAAATCGCGGAAAAATTTCTTGAGGTTTCATGAAGATGTTCACAGTGTCTTTGGTGCGTCCCCTCTTTGTGAGAGGACGATTGTTGGGACTGGAAAAGGCGGTTGAGGCCATAGATTATGGATGAATTCGGCAGCCATGCCAGCCGCCCTCCATGGAGCCCTACATGGGGACGCGACAGCACTTAGATATATATATATATAAGGCATGCCAACGTCAGCTGTACGTAGCCACTATAACCAAATATAATGTGCCCAAAAGAGGGCACACACACAAGGTTAACCCTCGCCGCCAGGAAAAATCGGAAGTAACGAGAAGGGAGAAGTAGACAGGAAAGTTTAAAAGTGAGAGAGAAAGACGAAGATGAGGCGAGAGAGAGAGAGACAGGAAAAGGCGACTGCCGGTTTCCCCTGGGTGGGTCAGCCCAGGGGTGCCGTCTACGTGAAGCCGGGGCCAAAGAGGTGTGTTGCCTCTGCCGGGGGGCCTTTAAGGTCCAATCACCCGGCGTCGGCTCAACCCCCAGGATCCCCTTTTCCCCGGACACGGCAAAGCCACGCACGGCTAGGCGTGGGAGGGGGTCGAAACCCCCCCGTTAGCTCGGGTCCGTGGTGTCGCTACACACCAAACGCCTGCTTGCGCAGACGCCCCTGCGGGGTTGTACGAATTCAAAGTCATGCCGTTTGGGCTGTGTAATGCGCCCGCCACCTTTAAGCGCATGATGGATACTGTTCTGCGCAACCTCAAATGGCACACGTGCTTGTGCTACCTCGACGACGTCGTCGTTTTCGCTCCAGACTTCTCCACGCATCTTCAACGCCTCCGGCATGTGTTGACGCGTTTGAGCGACGCTGGTCTGATGATGATATGTGGTGTTTAATGGCGCAAGGGCCAATTGATGGCCAAAGAGCGCCAGTTCATGAGACAAAGGATGTGAGCAATGGTTGCGGTAAGTAGCTGTAAAGGGGCCTTAAAATTCCTCGCGCTAAAGGCGGGTACAACATATATATATATATATATATATATATTAAAATCATGACAGTGACGTGAAATATGTCTAGTGGAATGAATGGCAAGTGGTCGCAAGAATAAGACTATGAAGATATGACATCAGCACGAATGCCTCGTCAATGCCCTTGAGTCCAAGGGCCGCGAGGCAAGTGCTGTCTTTAACGTATTCACCGCAGCAGCGACCTCTGTTTAGAGGCCGTGCTACGGATCACCTTGATACATGACATGAAAACTCTGTACGTCGTTTAAAAAAGCAGACAGTGACTGATATGTAAAAAGCGGGTCCCTACCGATGAATATTGAAGGATGAAATGGAAATTGCTGCCGGTAGGGTAATAAAAAGTGCTTTTTTCTGATAGCATCGAGTTCCTTGCACTGAATGAGGACGTGAAGGACAGTGAGTGGCTGACCACATCTATCACACAAAGGTGGCTCGCCACCGGACAGAAGGTGTGTGTGTGTACTGTATGTGTGACCGATCCTAAGTCTGCAGAGTGTAACTTCGGTGTGGCGTGATTTTGATACTGGCGGCCAGTTACCGAGATGCGGTTTGACAACGTGTAGCTTATTTCGTGTATGCATATCCCATGCGGTCTGCCAAAAGGCTCTGAGCCTTCTTTTCAGGAAGTGTTTTAGGTCTAGTGGGGGAATAGCTAAGGATGTATTGTGACTGTTTTCGTGGGCGGATGCTGCTAGCTGGTCCGCCAACACGTTGCCTTGAATCTCGCGGTGCCCTGGCACCCAGCACACTACAACATGTTGTTTAAGAGAGTAGATCGTGCATAAAATATAATAGAGCGAGACAAGGACCGGATTTGTGTGTTTTGTCATAGTTTTTAAAGCTTTCACTACGCTTAATGAATCCGTGTATATCACTGCCTTTTGTAGTTTTAATTGCTTTATGTGTTTAACTGCCGCAAGTATCGCGTAAGCCTCTGCCGTGAAGATACTGGAATCAGGGTGCAGAATACCGGAATTGGAAAAGGATGGACCAACGGCTGCGTATGACACAGAAGTGTTAGACTTTGAGGCATCTGTAAAGAATTCAGGGTGTGGGTACTTGTATTGTAATTCGAGGAAGTGTGTACGGATATGTGTAAGTGGCGCATGCTTGGTAACTTCGACGAAAGAAACATCGCAATCTATAAGCTGCCACTGCCACGGCGGGAGATAGGCAGCGGGAGCCATTAGACAGTGTTCGAGAAGTGGCACACCCATTTCTTCAGCTAGGCTCCTCACACGAAGTGAGTACGGCTGTCTCATCGAGGGACGGTTGTGAAAAAGTTCAGAAGCAGACAACTCATTGATTTGATGATATGTGGGATTTAATGGCGCAAGGGCCATGCTTGGCCAAAGAGCGCCATGAAAAATGTCAAAAAAATAACAATGCTTTGAAAGAGATGTGAGCTATGATGTTGTTACGCGGCTCTATAGGGGCCTAAAATTCCACGCCCTAGGGCGGGTAAAACATATATGTATTAAAATTATGAGAGTGACGTGATATATGCAGTGAGAATGAATGACATGGGGTCGTGATAATGGGACTATACAGAAATGGCGAGAGCACGACTGCCTCGGCAACAGCCCTTGTGTCCAAGGGCCGCGAGGCAGGTGCTGTTTTAATGTGGTCACCGCAGCATCAACCTCTTCTCAGAGGTCGTGCTACGGGTTGCCAGAGAAGATGACGTGAAAACTATTTACATCCCCCAAAAACGCGAACAATGATTCGTATTTAAAAAGCGGTTCCCTACCTATGAATATGGATGGATGCAATGGTATTTGATGCCGGTAGGGAAACGGAAAATGTTTTCTTCTTATAGCATCTAATTCCTTGCATTGTATTAAAATGTGTAGTACAGTGAGTGGCTCACTGCATCTATCACACACAGGTGGATCACCACCGGACAAGAGGTATGCATGTGTACTGTGGGTGTGTCCTATTTGTAGCCTCGTAAGTGTTACTTGTGTGTGCCGTGACTTGGATACTGGTGGCCAAATTCCAAGATTCGGCTTAATAAGATGTAGCTTGTTTTGAGTTTGTCTGTCCCACGAGCGCTGCCAATAAGCCCTGAGCTTCTGCTTTAGGAAGGGTTTAAGGTCTAGTGCAGGGACAGTATTTGATGTATTGGTGGCAACGTTGTCGTGGGCAGAGGCAGCTAGTTGGTCCGCCAAAACATTTCCCCCGATCTCGCGGTGCCCTGGCACCCAGCACACTACAACATGTTGTTTGAGTGTGTGTAGCGTGCATAAAAGGGAGTAAAGCGACACGAGGACAGGGTTTTTATGTTTTTTTCAAAGTTTTCAATGCTTTTACGACGCTCAGAGAATCCGTGAATATGACTGCACGTATTAATTTTAATTCCTTAATGTGTTTAGCGGCTACAAGTATCGCGTAAGCTTCTGCTGTGAAGATACTTGAATTGGGGTGCAGAATGCCAGAGTGGGAAAAAGATGGACCAACGGCTGCGTAAGACACAGAAGTATTGGACTTTGAGGCGTCTGTAAAGAACTCTGGACAAGTGTATTTGTGCTGTAGTTCGAGGAAGTATGTATGGATATGGGCAATAGCAGCGTGTTTCGTTACTTCCACGAAAGATACATCGCAATCTACAAGTTGCCACCGCCACGGCGGTAGTTGTGGAGCGGGAGCCATTAGACAGTGTTCGAAAAGTGGCACACCCGTTTCTTCAGCTGAGCCCCTCACGCGAAGCGAGTAGGGCTGTCTCACCGAAGGACGGTGGTCAAAAAGGGCAGAACTAGATAAATCATTAATTGTGGGGTGTGAGGGGTGTTCCTTGTCTGCGTTCACTTTGAGATAATATAAAAAGGACATGTAAGATCGCTGCAGGTGGAGCGACCACTCGTTTGATTCGACGTAGAGGCTTTCCACGGGGCTGGTGCGAAAAGCACCCGTAGAAAGACGAATGCCCGAGTGGTGGACGGAGTCAAGCATCTTCAACGCGCTTGGTGTCGCAGACTGATAATTATCGCCCCATAATCTAGACGCGTGCGTATGAGGCTTTTATAGAGATTCAACAGGCACTTCTTGTCACTACCCCACGTCGTGCGGGACAATACCTTTAGAATGTTCATGGTTTTTATGCACTTGTTCTTTATATACTTTATGTGTGATATGAAGGTAAGTTTCGCGTCTAAAATTACACCAAGGAATTTATGCTCCGTTTTGACAGGTAGCCGCTCGCCGTGCAGGTCAATGTCCGGGTCAGGATGGACGCCTCTCTTTCTTGAGAATAAGACGCAAGTGCTTTTTTGCGGGTTGAGGCTGAACCCGTTCTCATTTGCCCATTTAGTTACCTTGTTCAAACCAAGTTGAACCTGCCGCTCGCACATTGTAAGATTGCAAGATTTAAATCCGATTTGCACGTCATCGACATATGTGCAATAACACATGTTACGCGGGATGCACAGACGCAAGGAGTTCATTTTGATAATAAAAAGTGTACAACTCAGTACGCCACCTTGCGGCACTCCTGTTTCTTGGACAAATGTTCGGGACAAGACGTTGCCTACTCGAACACGGAATGTTCGATTGGACAGGTAGCTTTCAATTATAGTCAGCATCCTACCTCGTACACCTAAGTGGGATAGGTCTCTTAATATTCCAAAGCGCCATGTGGTGTCGTAAGCCTTTTCTATATCGAGGAACACCGAAAGGAAGAATTGCTTGTGGACAAATGCGTCGCGAATTTGGGCCTCGATACGTACAAGATGGTCAGAGGTAGATCTACCCTCTCGAAAACCGCACTGGTATGGGTCAAGTGAGTTGCTGGCTTCGAGGAAATGTAGGAGTCGCCGATTAATCATTTTTTCAAAAACCTTGCACAGACAGCTTGTTAGGGCTATTGGCCTGTAACTGGAAACTGAGGATGGGTCCTTACCCTGCTTCAGAATCGGAATTATGATGGCTTCTTTCCAGGCCGAGGGAATCTCGCCGGAAAACCAAACAGCATTGTACAGGGAAAGGAGGGTTTTTTGGGTTTCAGAAGGCAGGTGTTTCAACATTTCACATACAACACGGTCGGAACCTGGGGCGGATTTATTGCATGAGTTCAGCGATGCCTGTAGCTCAGCTAAGCCGAAGGGTTCATTGTATGCTTCCTCGTGTTTTGTGGATTTGCGCTCTAGTTTCTGTTTTTCGATTTTTGTTTTGTGTCGTTGGAAAGCTTCCGTGTAGTGTGACGAGCTCGACACCTGTTCGAAGTGTGCACCTAGGAAGTTCGCCTGATCTTCCAAGCTGTCGCCTTGATGATTAGTGGAGTTTATTGGCGCAAGGGCCAGATGTGGCCAAAGAGCGCCAGAGCGATGATAATGAACTGTGCATTACGCAGTGTGGGTAAAACAGATGTGACGTGGCTGTAAATGGGCCTAAAAGCAGTCGCTGTAAGTGAGTAAGATATACATACATTAAAATTATGGCAATAACAAATGATGTGTGCTATGAAGACATAAAATTCATTAAAAATAATACGAATATTAAATAAAAACTTGGCGTGGAGCACTAGTGCCTCGGCAGAGCCCTTAAAACAAGGGCATGGAGGCATGGGCTCATTGAAAGCTACTATCACAGCGGCATCTTCTGGACAGAGGATGCGCTATGAACTTGGGCTAAAAACATTCAATACTACATCTTTTAAAAATCCAAGGACTGATTTTGCGTCAAAAAGCGGTTCTTCGCCGAGAAACATAATAGGATGTAGAGGAAGATGATAGCGGTATGCTAAGGGAAAATATTTCTTTCTCTCTCTTTCAGCTTCCGGACATTCCAGGAGGACGTGGAGGATGGTTAGCCTCTCGCCACATCTACCACACGTAGGAGGTTCATCGCCAGTCAGCAGAAAGCTATGGGTACCATATGTGTGTCCTATTCTGAGGCGACAGAATAGGACATCAGTTCGCCGCGTTCTCGTAGCGGAGGGCCAGTAACCTAACTGCGGCTTAATCAAGTGAAGCTTATTATTTATTTCTGTGTCCCACAAGCGTTGCCAGTGGCTTCGCAGTTTCTTACGTAAGAAGGGTTTTAGATCTGTTGCAGGGACAGTAGCGGTAGGGTTAGGGTTAGTAGCGCGCAATATAATTGACGTGGCCATTTGGTCAGCTAACACATTGCCTTCGATGCTTCTATGGCCAGGTACCCAGCAAATAGTAACATGCTGGTTGGACATATACGCTGTACACAGAACGGAATACAGCTCAATTATTACCGGGTTTTTGAATCTAAAAAGTGATTTTAATGCATTTACGACGCTTAACGAGTCTGTGAATATAACTGATTTTTGTATGTTTGACTTCCGTATATGCTTCACAGCCGACAATAGTGCATAACCCTCAGCCGTAAAGATACTTGTTTCCGGGTGCAGTACACCGGATTCCGAGAAGGATGGTCCGACGGCTGCATAAGCCACCCCTGCATGCGACTTAGAAGCGTCGGTATAAAACTCTACGCATGAGTAGTTGGACTGGAGTTGTCGGAAATGCATTTTAATATGTGCTTCTGGTGCATGTTTAGTGATCTCGACAAATGAGGTGTCACAATGTATAAGCTGCCACTGCCACGGCGGTAAAAGTTTCGCTGTGGGCATAGGACAAAGTTCTAGCAGTGGAACATCCATTTCCTCACTTAAGTTTCTCACACGCAAAGAGAACGGCTTTCTCGCTGCGGGTCGATTATGGAAGAGGGTGGCAGCGGTCATATCGTTTATAGTTGAATAAGAAGGATGTTTGATGTTTGCGCGTACCTTTATAAAATATATGAAACTACTATAGGATCGCTGTAGGTGAAGTGACCACTGATTCGACTCTACATAGAGGCTCTGGATCGGACTTGTCCTGAAAGCACCGGTTGCAAGTCGGATGCCCAGATGGTGGACGGGGTCTAGGATTTTTAATGCACTTGGCGTTGCGGAATGATAAATTATAGAGGCATAGTCAAGGCGCGACCAGACAAGACTTTTGTACAACTTCAAGAGGCACTTTCGATCACTACCCCATGTTGTACGTGACAGAAGCTTTAGGACGTTCATCGCTTTCAGACATTTCATTTTTACATATTTAATATGGGGTATAAACGTGAGCTTAGAATCTAAAGTGGTTCCCAGGAATTTATGCTCGCTGCTGACAGAGAGTTGGTCTCCCTTGATCGCAATACTTAGTAGTGGCATTACCCCTCGTTTGTTGGAGAAAAGTACGCAAGTACTCTTCTGGGTGTTTATTTTAAAGCCATTCTCATCCGCCCATTTAGAGAATTTATTCATTCCAAGCTGCACTTGTCGTTCGCAGATAGACATATTGCATGATTTGAAACTCATCTGCACATCATCAACATACACGGAATAAAACATCGAGCTTGGAATTACTGACTGCAGAGAGTTCATTTTTACAATAAAGAGTGTGCAACTAAGCACGCCCCCTTGCGGAACACCAGTCTCTTGGGTGAATGATCTAGAGAGAGCATTTCCCACTTTTACGCGAAAGGTTCGGTTAGACAGATAACTTTCAATTGTGTTTAACATGTTCCCATGGATGCCCATGGCGGCAAGATCGCGTAGAATCCCGAATCGCCATGTGGTATCGTACGCTTTCTCTAAGTCTAGGAAAACCGAAAGTACAACCTGCTTATGAATAAATGCATCTCTGATGTATGTCTCTATGCGAACAAGGTGGTCTATTGTCGACCTCCCCTCTCTGAAACCACACTGAAGGGGGTCTAGTATACTGTTACTTTCTAGAAAGTGAATTAAGCGCCGGTTTACCATTTTCTCATATAGTTTGCATAGACAGCTTGTTAACGCTATTGGCCTGTAGCTGGCGGCTAAGGACGGGTCTTTGCCTTGTTTAAGTACCGGGATGACTATCGCTTCTTTCCATAACAATGGAATATACCCAGCTGCCCACATGGTATTGTAGAGGGTTAGGAGTGTTTTTAGTGCTTCGGGGTGAAGATACTTGATCATTTCGTACATTATGCGATCGCCACCTGGCGCCGAGTTGTTGCAGCACGCAAGAGATGCCTTAAGTTCAGCTAATGTAAATGGGCAGTTGTAAGCCTCACTGGATGGACGTTTACATTTAAGGGGCTGCCGCTCTTCGCGTTCTTTGAATCTTAAGAACGTTTCTGTATAGTGTGATGCACTTGAGACATATTCAAAGTGTTCACCTAGGCAGTCCGCCTGTTCCTCCAGGCTCTCACCTCGGCTATTTACCAAGGGTAGGGGGTGTGACTCCCGACCCATTAACTTGTTTACCCTATTCCAAACCTTCGTTTCGTCGGTGTAAGAATTTATACCGGAGATGTACCTATTCCAACTTTCTTTCTTTGCAAGACGACGCGTTCTTCTGGCTTGTGACTTAACCTGTTTGAAATTGACGAGGTTTGCAGCCGTTGGGTAATTTTGGAGTAATCTCCAAGCTTTATTTTGACTATTGCGCGCTTTCCGACAATCGTCGTTCCACCATGGTATGCGACGCTTATTAGTCATTCCGTTAGTTTGCTTAATACATTTCACTGCAGCGTCAATAATAAAAGCTGTTAGGTATGCCACAGCATCGTCTATATTAAAATCACCAATGTCATCTCCGTCTAAAAATGTGCTTTCTCGGAACAGTTCCCAGTTGGCTGACTTGGTGTTCCAACGAGGAAAGTCAGGCGAGCATGTATCTTCTTTTGTTAACTTCAACATAATCGGGAAGTGGTCACTCCCAAAGGGGTTCTTGACAACGGACCACTCCAGATATGGAATTAGTGTACTCGAGACAATACTTAGGTCTATAGAAGAGTATGTGTTGTGTGTAGTGCTATAATACGTTGGTTCTTTTTTGTTAAGTAAACATGCGCCTGACGAAAACAGAAAGTGTTCTATTAGGCGTCCTCCCGCATCCAAACGGGAGTCGCCCCATAGGGGATTATGTGCGTTTAGATCACCAACGACTATATATGGCGGAGGAAGTTCATCAATGAAGCTTTGAAATTGTGTCTTCGAAAGTTGATAGCACGGAGGAATGTAAATAGAAGTAATTGTTAGTAGCTTACCGAACAGCACTGCTCGGACAGCAACTGCCTCAAGAGAAGTTCGGAGGTTTAATTGCTTACAGGCAACACCTTTATCAACTATTATAGCGACACCGCCCGACGAGGCGGCAGCGTCGTCACGGTCTTTGCGGAAGATGGCATATTGCTTTAGAAAGTTTGTTTGTGTGGACTTGAGATGTGTTTCCTGAACACACAGCACTTTTGGGGTATGTTTATTAAGAAGTTCTCTAATATCATCAAGATTATGGAGAAGTCCTCTCACATTCCACTGTAGGATCTGTGTGTCCATTTTAGATGTGTTTTGTGCTGTGTGCTCAAGGATGGAAAATTAGCTCACGGACCCTTTCCAGGGGCCGTGACTTGAGATTTTTCTTTTTTGGATCGGTCGACGGAGTCGCGCCGATCCTTAGGCGCTGGCTGCGCCCTCACGCTCGGTGTTGTGTCCATTGCATCTTGCGAGGCGCTGGACACGCGCTCTTGCGAGCGCTGCGTTTGTTTTGAGGGCCTCGCCTCAGAAGACGAGACCTTCGCGCCCCCCAACCCGGAGGTTGGCGGGTCCTTCTTGGATGGCGGAGCAGCACTGGCTGCAACCGCCGAGGGGGCGGGTGGCGTCACCGCCGGCTCACTACGCGTGTGCCGGACAGCCGCCGAAGGCCGTCGTGGCGCTGCCCCCTGACGCGCCACTTCGGCAAAGCTGGTTTCTGGTAGGTAGGACACCTGCCTTCGTGCCTCCTTAAATGAAATGTTTTGTTTTACTTTAATTGTGACAATTTCCTTTTCTTTTTTCCAGCATGGGCATGACCGTGAGTATGCGGCATGCTCCCCATTACAGTTCGCACAGAGAGGAGAGTTTTCACAGGCATCAGATGTGTGTTCTTCAGCACTATTTCGGCAGCAGCGCCAGCCACCCACCATGGAGTCCTGCAAGGGGACGCTGCAGGGTCTGTAAGCACAGGCCCTGCAGGCGCCAGCTGTACGCCACCACTATAACCGAATATGGTGTATCCAAGGTAGGATAACCACACAGGGTTAACCCTTGCCGCCAGGAAACACGGAAGTCAATGGAAGAGAGTAGAGGACAGGAAAGATTTAAAGTAAGAGAAAAGACGAAGATGTGAGGGGAGAGGCAGGAAAAGGCGACTGCCGATTTCCCCTGGGTGGGTCAGCCCAGGGGTGCCGTCTAGGTGAAGCCGGGGCCAAAGGGGTGTGTTGCGTCTGCCGGGGGGCCTTAAAGGTCCAATCACCCGGTGTCGGCTCAACCCCCAGGATCCCTTTTCCCCGGACACGGCAAAGCCACGCACGGCTAGGCGTGGGAGGGGGTCGAAACCCCCCCGTTAGCTCGGGTCCGTGGTGTCGCTACACACCAAACGCCTGCTTGTGCAGACGCCCCTGCGGGGCAAGCTGTCGCCTTGTGTGTTTACTAGAGGAAGTGAATGTGCTTGTCTGCCTGCTACCCTGCTAACCATGTTCCAGACTTTGGCCTCCTGTGTGTATGAATTAATGCCCGATAAAAACTTCTGCCAACTTTCCCTTCTTGCCTGTCGGCGCGTTCTCCTGCCTTGGGACTTTATGTTCTTGAAATTGTCTAGATTCTCGGCTGTGGGAGAGTCCCGAAGCAGCCTCCATGCTTTATTTTGCTTTTTGCGCGCATTTCTGCACTCAGTGTTCCACCACGGCACACGTCTTTTGCCGGGCAGTCCAGATGTTTGTGGGATACACTTAATTGCAGCATCAATCAAAAAAGCAGTAAAGTATTCTACAGCTTCATCTATACTTAAAGCACACATGTCGGTCCAGCTCAAGAGAGCCATTTTACAAAACTGTTCCCAATCGGCTTTGTCAAGGTTCCATTTGGGAACCTGTGGAAGACATTCATTATTTATTGGTGCACTCAGAACTATCGGGAAGTGGTCACTTCCGTAAGGATTAGTAATAACTTTCCAATTGAGTAAGGGTAGAAGCGATGGGGATGTAATGCTGAGATCTATGGACGAATACGTATTGTTGGCGAGGCTATAATATGTTGGCTGTTTTTGATTGAAGAGACACGCTCCGGAAGAGAAAAGGAACTGTTCAATGAGACGACCTCGCGCGTCGCAGCGAGAGTCACCCCATAGGCCACTATGTGCATTAAAGTCGCCAAGTACCAGATAAGGTTCCGGAAGTTCATCTAACCGCTCGAACAGCCATTGCCTCCAGGGATGTTTGGAGTGGTAAATGTGTGCACGCTACTCCCTGATTAACTATAACAGCTACACCACCGGATGATGCCACGGCGTCATCCCGGTCCTTTCTGAAAATAATGTGACTGCGTAGAAAGTTGGTGTGTTTTGATTTTAGGTGTGTTTCTTGTACACACAGCACTTTTGGTGTATGTTTGTGTAATAGTTCTTGGATATCGTCGAGATTTCTAAGGAGTCCTCTGACGTTCCATTGTATGATTTGTGTTTCCATATTGGAAGTAAGATAGTGCTGTGTGTACGAAAATGAAGTGGCTCATGTTTAGGCGGAAAGTTAGAACTTAAGTAGCAGGGCCGTCGTTGGGCCCCGTTATCGGTTTTTTGATTTTCTTAGCGCGCTCCAGGGAGCTACGCCGGTCTTTCGGCACCAGGGGTGCCGACGTCGTCTCCATTGCCTCTTGCGAGGCACTGGATGCCCGCACGCGCGAGCTGGCAGTTCGGGTTTCGGGCCTCGCCTGGTGAGACGAGGCCTTGAGATCCGACGACCCTGAGGTCGCCGGTCCCTGTTCGCGAGTTGGCGGAGTAGTCGGAGCTACTGCCGCCTTGGGGGCAGGCGCCACAGCCAACGGCGCGCCCTGCGCAGGCCGAAGGAGTGGCGGAGGCCGGTGCGACGTTGCCCCCCGGCGCGCCGCATCAGCGTAGGGTGTAGTGTGAAAAGGCGAGCACCTTTTACGGGCTTCCATAAATGAGATGTTTTCTTTGACTTTGAGAGTGATAATGTCCTTTTCTTTTTTCCAGTTCGGACAGGACCGCGAGTAGGCTGCATGGTCGCCGTCACAATTGACGCAGTGAAGTGTGCTCGTGCAGTTGTCAGAGGGGTGGCCTTGTCCTCCACATCTTGCGCATGTTTGCTGACCACGGCAGTTCTGCGAACCGTGGCCGAATCGCTGGCATTTGAAACATCGCCTTGGATTTGGTATGTACGGACGGACGGCTAGTTTGATGTACCCAGTTTCAATGGCTTGTGGTAGAGTGCTTGATGCAAAAGTTATTACTAGATGTTTGGTGGGAATTTCTTTGTTATCACGTCTGATGGTGATACGTTTTACACTGGTCACGTTTTGATCTTTCCATCCTTCTAACAGTTCTTCTTCGGACAATTCAAGGAGGTCTGTTTCTGACACGACTCCACGTGAGCTGTTCATTGATCTATGTTGGGAGACAGATATTGGAATGTTGCCGAATGTGACAAGGCTGCCAAGCTTTTCATATTGTTGTCTTTCGGGTAGCTCCAGCAGAAGGTCTCCACTGGCCATTTTGGTCACCTTATAGCCCGGTCCAAAGACTTCAGTCAATGACCTTGCTACGACAAACGGGGAAATGGATCTGGCTTGCTTCTCTGAATTTTCACTGTGTATGACGTGGAATTTCGGATAGGTTGTTCGAGGTCGGCAAAAGGAGGTTAGTTCGTCGGTGCGTACCCTCTTTTGAGGGTAACGATCGAGTAGACGTGGAAATGCAGGTGTTTCCATAGTAAGTATTTGTATTTCGGCAGCAGTGGCGGCCACCCACCATGGAGTCCAACTAGGGGACGCTGCAGCACTTAACATATAAGGGTGCAGACGCCAGCCGTACAATGCCGCTATAACCTAATATATTATGTCCAAGAGAGGACACATATACATGGTTAACCCGAGCCGCCTACGAAAATGGTGAAGTAAACGAAGAGATTAGAAGACAGGAAAGCGAGGAAAGAAGATGGAAAGTGAAAGATCGGAGAGGGGGATAGGAAAAGGCGACCGCCGATTTCCCCTGGGTGGGTCAGCCCAGGGGCTGTTCAGGGAACGATGTGGTGTGACAGAGACAGGTGTGTTTCCGAACGAAACAAGTTTGGACAGCTTTTCATATTGTGCTTTGTTTTGAACTTCCAGGAGAAGATCTCCGCTAGCCATTCTCGATGCCTGATATCCACTGCCAAGTGTTTCAGTGAGGCATTTCGACACAACAAAAGGGGATATTGTTCGGGCATTCTTGTCAGCTGTTTCGCAGTGGATCACATGGAATCGTGGAAACATTTCTTGAGGTTTCATGAAAATGTTTATAGTGTCTTCGGTGCGTCCCCTCTTTGTGAGAGGACGATCGTTAAGTTTGGGAAAGGAGGTTGAGGCCATAGATAATGGATGAATTCGGCAGCCATGCCAGCCGCCCACCATGGAGCCCTACATGGGGACGCGACCGCACTTATATTGTTATAAGGCAAGCCAACGCCAGCTGTACAGAGCTACTATAACCAAATATGTGCCCAAGAGAGGGCACATACACAAGGTTAACCCTCGCCGCCAAGAAAAACGGAAGTAAATAGAAGACATGAGAGGACAGGAAAGGCTAAAAAGTGGGAGAGAAAGACGAAGATGTGGGAGAGAGAGAGAGACAGGAAAAGGCGACTGCCGATTTCCCCTGGGTGGGTCAGCCCAGGGGTGCCGTCTACGTGAAGCCGGGGCCAAAGGGGTGTGTTGCCTCTGCCGGGGGGCCTTAAAGGTCCAATCACCCGGCGTCCGCTCAACCCCCAGGATCCCCTTTTCCCCGGACACGGCAATGCCACGCACGGCTAGGCGTGGGAGGGGGTCGAAACCCCCCCGTTAGCTCGGGTCCGTGGTGTCGCTACACACCAAACGCCTGCTTGCGCAGACGCCCCTGCGGGGAACTAAACTTGCGAGTACTCGATGAAAAGTATGTTGGTGTACCAGAGTTTAGAAGACATGCTGTTTGACAAAATAAAATCTTCAATGATTTGTCCTTTCTGGTCTGTTTTATCACTGCCCCATAGCGTACTGTGAGCGTTAAAATCCCCTGCTAAGACAAATGGTTCTGGTAGTTGCGCTGTTAAATCCTCGAGTTCTCGCACAGTTATATGCTCGTGCGGGGGAATATAAATAGAGCAGATGGACAAGGTTTTGTGTGCGATAATTCTAACTGCTACAGCCTCAAAAGAGGTGTTTAATGTGATGGCTCGGGTGGGAAAGCCGCTTTTTACTACGATGGCGACTCCTCCCGATAGTCGGTTGGCATTTTCGCGGTCTTTTCGAAATACACTAAAACCTTTCAGGAAATTAGTGTTTTTTGGACCCAGATTTGTTTCCTGGAGACAGAATGCTACAGGTGAGTATGTATTCATAATGTGCCTAATGTCACCTAGATTGTGGATGAGGCCTCTACAATTCCATTGTGTGATAGAAGCCATAGTGATGAAAATAGGAAAAAAACTAATGCGATCAGGTTTAGATGAGCAGTTGGTGTTGGTGACATATTTATTGCTAGCGAGATCAGTAACCATTCAGGTTACCGGTCCCTTTTTTTGTGTTCAGGGTGATTTTTTCTTTTTTAGTGCGCTCCGAAGAACGCTGGTCTTTCGGCGTTGATGACGCCATGGTTTTTCCATCGACCTCCATAGCCTTCTCAGAGGCACTGGAGGATCGAGGGCCTGGCCCGGAGACGCGCGTCTCGGGCCTTGGTGTCCGGTTAAGTCGCGGGACCTGTGCAGACAGCGTCTGTAGGCTCGCCTTTGATGATGATGGAGCAGCACTGGCTGCTACCACCACGGGGGCAGGTGGAGCTGCTACGGGCCCACGGGTGGTGACCGCTGCATGCTCCTGAAGCTGTTGTGGTGCTGCCCCCTGCCGCACCACGCTGGCAAAAACTTCTCTGAGGCAAGACTCCAAGCCTCTTCCTTGCATCAAAAAATGAGATTTTCTCTTTCACAGTCAGCGCAATTACCTCTTTTTCTCTCTTCCAAAAAGGGCATGATCTAGAATAGGCTGGATGGTCGCCTTTGCAGTTCACGCAGCAGGGGGATTCCTGACACTTATCAGCTGAGTGGCCATTGGCGCTGCACTTGGCGCATGCCTCCTTGCCTCTACATGATTGTGACGCATGGCCGAACCTTTGGCACTTGAAGCAGCGCCTCGGGTTCGGTATGTATGGTCTGACATTGATCTTAAGATATCCTGCGTCCAGAGAGCTGGGGAGAGTGCTTGTCCCAAATGTTAGGATGATGTGTTTAGTTGGGAGTTGTTCATTGTTTCGTCTCATTGTTATTCTTTGAACCTTTATGACATTTTGGTTTTGGAAACCCTCAAGGAGTTCCTCGTCACTGAGGTTCAGGAAGTCTTCTTCGGAGATAACGCCCCTACAGGTGTTCAGCGAACGATGGCGGTAATTGTGATATCAGTGTTGCCGATGCTGACCAGATCATATAGCTTTTGTATTTGTTCTTTCTTTTTCAGTTCAATTAGAAGATCTCCGCTGCTCATTTTGGATGCTTTGTATTCTTTACCAATAGCTTCTCCAAGAGATTTCGCCACCAGGAATGGGGACAGTTTACGCAAGCTTGATGTTCCTTCACTGTGCAAGACGTGGAAACGAGGAAAGTTGTCATAGTCGGTACGGAGTTCAAAGTGGAAATGTGCTTCGGTGCGACCTCTTTTTACAGGCCGATCTGGAAGATGAGGGAAAGCGTCTGCCATTGGATGGTTTCGAAATTCGGCGACGGTGGTAGCCACCCACCACCGAGCCCAACACGGGGGCGCTACAGGTTTCGAGAGCCTGCAGAAGCCAGCTATACACCGTCGCTATAACCAAATATTCATACCCAAGACTGGATATGATACACAAGGTTAACCCTCGCCGCCTGGAAAATTGGAAGTGAATAGAAGAGAGGAGAGGACAGGAAAGATTAAAAAGTAATAGAGAAAGACGAAGATGTGGGGGGAGAAAGAGATAGGAAAAGGCGACTGCCGATTTCCCCTGGGTGGGTCAGCCCAGGGGTGCCGTCTACGTGAAGCCGGGGCCAGAGGGGTGTGTTGCCTCTGCCGGGGGGCCTTAAAGGTCCAATCACCCGGCGTCGGCTCAACCCCCAGGATCCCCTTTTCCCCGGACACGGCAAAGCCACGCACGGCTAGGCGTGGGAGGGGGTCGAAACCCCCCCCGTTAGCTCGGGTCCGTGGTGTCGCTACACACCAAACGCCTGCTTCCACAGACGCCCCTGCGGGGAGTGCTGTGTGTACTGAAAAACTATTGCCTTAAGTCACAGAACTTTTTCCAGGCCCTGTGATGCGGGCTTTTTCTTTTTTGGCACGCTCCAACGAGCTGCGCCGTTCCTTCGGCGCCTGAGACGCCGTTGGGCTTGCCATTGTGTCCATCGCCTCGGTGGAGACGCTGGATGGCCGTTCACATGTTACGCGCACGAGTGTCGGAATTTTGGGGCTCTCTGCCTGAGCAGAAGGCCCTGGGCCTGCAGATCCGGAGGCCTGCCTGCCGTTTGGTTGCGGAGCAGCACGGGCTGCTTCCGCTGAGGGGGCGGATTGCGCTACCGCCCGTCCACTGTGCGTGGTACGTGCGGTCGCCGCGAACCTTTGTGGCACTGCCCCCTTGCGCTGTGCGATAGAAAGGCGTTGGCGCGCCTCCCTAAAAGAGATGTTTTCTGTTACCTTGAGTGTGATTATTTCTTTTTCCTTTTTCCATGAAGGACACGTGCGAGAGTACGCTGCGTGTCCGCCATCGCAGTTTGCACAGTGGGGAGTTTCAGCACAGTTGTCACTAGGGTGTTCGTGTGAGCTGCACTTAGCACAGGTTTGACGGCCACGGCAGCTCTGGGAGCCGTGACCGAAGCGCTGGCACTTGAAGCAACGCCGCGGGTTTGGTATGTACGGTCTGACCTTTAGTTTCAGGTATCCTGTTTCGATATGTTCTGGTAGGGTGCTTGTGCCAAAATTGAGGATTAGGCGTTTTGTGAGGATTTATTTATCATCGCGCCTGATTTTGATCCGCTGTACATTTATCACGTGATGTTCACTCCAGCCTTCGAGGAGCTCAGTTTCTGTCAGTTTGAGTAGGTCTTGGTCGGACACTACACCTCGGGAGCTGTTTAGGGAACGGTGCGGTGTGACAGAAAGAGGTGTCGTTCCAAAAGAGACGAGTTTCGAGAGGTTTTCAAACTGTGTCTTGTTTTGAATTTCAAGGAGATGGTCACCACTAGCCATTCTTGTCACCTTATAACCTTGGCCGAGTGTATCGGTCGGGCATCTTGACGCAACAAAAGGAGAAATCTTTCTTGCATTCTTTTCAAGGTTTTCGCAATGGATGATGTGGAATCGTGGGAAAGTTTCTTTTGGTTTCTGAAAAAAGGTGTCTTCGGTGCGCCCTCTCTTTGTGAGAGGAGGACGATCATGCAGTCGGGGGAAGGAAGCGGAAGCCATAAATTATGTATCAATTCGGCAGCTATGCCAGCCGCCCACCATGGAGCCCAACATGGGGACGCGACAGCACTTAGATATATATATATAAGGCATGCCAACGTCAGCTGTACACAGCCACTATAACCAAATATAATGTGCCCAAGAGAGGGCACACACACAAGGTTAACCCTCGCCGCCAGGAAAACGGAAGTAAATAGAAGTGAGGAGAAGACAGTAAAGATGAAAAGTGGGAGAAAACACGAAGATGTGAGGGGAGAGAGAGACAGGAAAAGGCGACTGCCGATTTCCCTTGTGTGGGTCAACGCAGGGGTGCCGTCTACGAGAAGCCGGGGCCAAAGGGGTGTGTTGCCTCTGCCGGGGGCCTTAAAGGTCCAACCACCCGGCGTCGGCTCAACCCCCCAGGATCCCCTTTTCCCCAGACACGGCAAAGCCACGCACGGCAAGGCGTGGGAGGGGGTCGAAACCCCCCCGTTACCTCGGGTCCGTGGTGTCGCTACACACCAAACGCCTGCTTCCACAGACGCCCCTGCGGGGAACATCGTGACTTGACAGCTGAATCACTGCCTTGAAAAACCCTGTCCAATGCCGCACAAAGACTCTACTGTACTTCCTTTGTTGATCACATGTCAACTAGAAAACTGGTAGAGCTTGTGGGCGACAAAGTGCTTAAATATGTGGACTTTGGCATTGAAATACACGATGACAGCCGGCCTGAAGTAGGAATGCATGTTTGTATACGCTCGTTGGCTTAACTTATGATTTAGGTTGTCACTTGGACATATATTACCTCATATATGCCCAGTGTCCTACATATAGGAGGCTTCTTTGATGCACTCTGGCATCGCTATTTCTTTAGCTGACGACTAGCGCCACCTACAGCACATCAAGCAGGCCTCAGTCTCAACGTGTGCAAGCCTACACATTGCTTGCTTTACATTCTAACACGTGCCGACCGCTTTCTCCAGGCAAACGCGGCGTGCTTTTTGTGAAGGACGTCATGTAGAGGAAGAAGTGCACGTGAAATGCCCACCACTTTCTCCGGGCAAACGCGTGCTTTGTATGAAAGACGACATGGAGAGGAAGAAGTGCAATGTCGGTTTGCACGTGAAATGTTTCAAGGCTTTCCACGCCCGCACATAGCACCTCTAATTCCCGGTGTCCTATATGTATAAGACGGCTTGAACAACAGTGTCGCGTTTACCTGACAATAAATAAAAAACCCGTGCTTTCTTTTGAGGGTAGAAGTACACGTTTTGTGAAAAAGCTCGTTAGACGACCCGGCTTTGATAGTTCGCAGGTGTGTGGTCTTTTGGGATTAGCGAACCCGTGTCCCAAGGTGTAATAAGGCTTTAGAGCGGATTCAATGCCCAGCGGCGCCAAGGCTCTCCGAAGAGAGACGGATATACCTTGGACGTGCGGAATAGACACTAGGGACGATGTCTTTTGGCGTGGCGCACTCCACGTTCCTTTTCGCGTGCGCTTATGGCTGTCGTTAATAAACGTCTGGGGACAATGCCATCGTTCCAGCGCACCAACCACGTTTTCCGCATCATGTAGCCGCAACTGATTAGAGCACACCACATCACAACGTGACAACAAGGTCATCACGACGGACCATGTGTGTTCGGTCGCGTGATGAGATTCAAAGGACAAAAAAGTTCCGAGGAAACATTGCTTCCGCTACACTTTCGTTTCCACCCTGCCATTGTCGGCCCTACGTCAAGCACATACAAAAAAAAGGCAAGACATTGGCTCTGTTTCTCACGTGAACTAAATGACGTGGTGTACACTGTTTAGCGCCTCGTGGAAGGCCCCCATGTTTGCCCTTTTCAGGATAACGAACGTGTCATCCACACACCTACGGTACATTTTCACCTGAAAGCGCCGTGAGTCCAGCACAAGCGTTTCGAAGTGCTTCATCACTAGGTTTGCCACGGCCACGGAGACAGGACTTCCCGTAGGGCAACGTTCAATTTGTTGTTAAATGGCGTTTGCGAAACTGAAATACGCTTCCTTCAGGCAAAGCCGCAGAAAAATTGACAAAAAACCTCCGCTCAGTTGGTGCCAGCGTATACTGATGATGCAACCCGCATAGGTGGCGAAACGTCTATGTAATTTTGTTATGTTTTTGTTGCGTTAAGTCGGAGTAAATGTTTTAGAGTCATGAACTCACCCAGATTTTGGAACATTTTCGCACCTAAATTCAGGTAGAGCGGCCTCTAGCATTTCGCCTCCATCGAAAATGCACCTGATGATGATGATATGTGGTGTTTAGTGGCGCAAGGGCCAATTGATGGCCAAAGAGCGCCAGTTCATGAGACAGAGGATGTGAGCAATGGTTGCGGTAAGTAGCTGTAAAGGGGCCTTAAAATTCCTCGCGCTAAAGGCGGGTAAAACATATATGTATATATTAAAATCATGACAGTGACGTGAAGTATGTCTAGTGGAATGAATGGCAAGTGGTCGCAAGAATAAGACTATGAAGATATGACATCAGCACGAATGCCTCGTCAATGCCCTTGAGTCCAAGGGCCGCGAGGCAAGTGCTGTCTTTAACGTATTCACCGCAGCAGCGACCTCTGTTTAGAGGCCGTGCTACGGATCACCTTGATATATGACATGAAAACTCTGTACGTCGTTTAAAAAAGCAGACAGTGACTGATATGTAAAAAGCGGGTCCCTACCGATGAACATTGAAGGATGAAATGGAAATTGCTGCCGGCTAGGGTAATAAAAAGTGCTTTTTTCTGATAGCATCGAGTTCCTTGCACTGAATGAGGACGTGAAGGACAGTGAGTGGCTGACCACATCTATCACACAAAGGTGGCTCGCCACCGGACAGAAGGTGTGTGTGTGTACTGTATGTGTGACCGATCCTAAGTCTGCAGAGTGTAACTTCTGTGTGGCGTGATTTTGATACTGGCGGCCAGTTACCGAGATGCGGTTTGACAACGTGTAGCTTATTTCGTGTATGCATATCCCATGTGGTCTGCCAAAAGGCTCTGAGCTTTCTTTTCAGGAAGTGTTTTAGGTCTAGTGGGGGAATAGCTAAGGATGTATTGTGACTGTTTTCGTGGGCGGATGCTGCTAGCTGGTCCGCCAACACGTTGCCTTGAATCTCGCGGTGCCCTGGCACCCAGCACACTACGACATGTTGTTCGAGTGCGTATATCGTGCTCAAAAGAGAATACAGCGAGACAAAGACGGGGTTTTTGTGTCTTTTCAGAGTTTTTAAGGCTTTTACCACGCTTAGAGAATCTGTGTAAATCACTGCCTTTTGTAGTTTTAATTGTTGAATGTGTTTAACGGCCGCAAGTATCGCGTAAGCTTCTGCCGTGGAGATACTTGATTCAGGGTGTAGAACACCAGAATCCGTAAAGGATGGCCCGACGGCTGCGTAAGACACAGAAATATTAGACTTTGAGGCGTCTGTAAAGAATTCTGCACAAGTGTATTTGTGTTGTAGTTCAAGGAAGTATGTACGATATGTGCAATAGGCGCGTGTTTCGTTACTTCCATGAAAGAAAGATCGCAGTCTATAAGCTGCCACCGCCACGGCGGTAGTTGTGCAGCGGGAGCCAATAGACAGTGTTCGGAAAGTGGCACACCCGTTTCCTGAGCTAAGCCCCTCACACGAAGTGAGTAGGGCTGTCGCATCGAAGGACGGTGGTCGAAAAGGGCAGAACTAGATATATCATTAATTGTGGGGTGTGAGGGGTGTTCGTTGTCTGCGTTCACTTTGAGATAGTATAGAAACGACATGTAAGATCGCTGCAGGTGGAGCGACCACTCGTTCGATTCGACGTAGAGGCTTTCCACGGGGCTGGTGCGAAAAGCACCCGTAGAAATACGAATGCCCGAGTGATGGACAGGGTCAAGCATCTTCAACGCGCTTGCTGTCGCAGACTGATATATTATCGCCCCATAATCTAGGCGCGTGCGTATGAGACTTTTATAAAGATTCATCAGACACTTCTTGTCACAACCCCACGAAGTGCGTGACAGTACCTTTAGAATGTTCATGGTTTTTATGCACTTGTTCTTTATATACTTTATTATTTATTTATTTATTATTACGTTTTATTGGCGCAAGGGCATCTAAGGCCAAAGAGCGCCAGTACAAGTGTCATAGTTTCAGTTTAGTTATTTAAAATCACTGGTTATTATAATTGCTGTACAAGGGCATATCCATAAAACATATATAACTACGGTGTCCTAAAATGAATATCTATTCCATTACCAGGCCTTGATATGGTTGGCTGCAGGTTCTCACGGTAAATGAGTCAGCAAGGTCCAAGTACCTCACTGCCGAATTCTTGCCTGCGCAAGAACTGCGAGGGCTCGGACGTATTTCGACACGCACGGCAACAGGCTGTACCTCACATGTGAGGCCCAGCCTGGTGACTAGGATAGAATGATACCAGTTTCTAAAAACTTGGTTTTCTCTAGGTATTTAAGAAGTCGCTTATGGTTAAACATTGGGTCGAGTGATAAGAATAGCGCGGGATGAGGTGGAATATGATAGCGGTAAAGTTCCCTAAAATGGGTCAGTCGCTCTTGGTGAAGCGCGGGACATTCAATTAGGACATGCAGAATGGTTAGATTCTCTGCACAGTGTATGCAAGTCGGTGGATCACTGCCTGTCAGGAGGTGTTTATGTGTGGCATAGGTGTGGCCTATCCTGAGCCGTGCTAGGGTGACTTCGGTGAATCTGTTGAGTTTTTGTGGGATAGGTTTTGTTATTTGTGGTTTTACTAGATGGAGCTTGTTCTCGACTTGTTTGTCCCATTCAGCTTGCCAGTGTCTACGTAGCGCTCTCCGTACAACAGGTTTTAGGTCCACACCAGGAACAGAATTTACATCTATAGTGTGCCGACTAGCTGCTTCTCGGGCATTCTTGTCCACTATGTCATTGCCTGCGATCCCAGAGTGACCTGGCACCCAGCATAGAACTATAGAAAGGTTTAAGTTATAGGCTGCATTGATAGTATTAAGAAGCTTGTTGAAAACAGTGTTTTTGCTGTACTTGCCACAGGACAAGGCTGTAACTACGCTTAAGGAATCTGTGTACACTATAGACCTCTTGTATCTTGTGTTGTATAATGTGCTCAATAATTAGCAGTATTCCAAACGCTTCAGCCGTAAAAATGCTGGTATGTGTATGTAAGGTCTTGGTGCTGGAGAAGTTTTGGCCATAGGCTGCACAGGATACAGATGTTGAGGACTTTGATCCATCAGAGAAGAAGGCGGTTGAACGATATTTGTGCTCAAGGGCCAAAAAATGTTGCTCAATTAGCCCATTTGGACAAGTTTTCTTTTTAAGTCTTTAAAGGACCAGTCACAAGTGACCGGACGCTGCTTCCAAGGGGCAACGACTGCAGCATGGTCAATTTTCTGCTAATCCGCGAAATTATTTCAAGTTTTTCTGCAACAGGTTTTATTGCCAACTGGAAACGGCGGGGCGATTGAGGGCCGGTTTACATATAGCTGTTTTGTAGACACATCATTTATAAGCGCTTTGCATGGGTGCTGCTTCAGGGACATGATCCGGATTGCATAGGTGACTCCTAGATATGTGCGCTGATAGTCCAGAGGCCACTGATCCGACTCTGCATAAAGGCTTTGTACAGGGCTGGTACGGAAGGCACCAAGGGCCAGGCGGATGCCTAAGTGGTATACAGGGTCCAATAGCTTGAGTGCTGTCTTTGATGCTGACTGGTATACTATGCATCCATAATCTATGCGTGACACAACCAGGCTTCTGAACAGAGCTATGAGACAATATCTGTCTGTCCCCCCACGACTGATGGGATAAGATCTTTAAAAGGTTCATAGTCTTAAGGCATTTAGCTTCAGTTGTTTTATATGCTGAATGAAGGTGAGCTTAGCATCGAGATTACACCGAGGAATTTTTGTTCTTTAGCAATGATTTAGGCTTTGTCCATTCATTAGTATGCCTAGGGTCAGGATGTATCCCTCTTCGTCTGGAGAACAATACAGCGGTAGTCTTACCGGCGTTAAACTTAAACCCATTTTCATCAGCCCATTTCGAAAGTCGGTTAACACCTAGCTGTATCTGGCGCTCGCATATGGTCAAGTTGCAGGATTGAAACTGATTTGATGTCATCCACATAGACTGAATAGATATCGCAGACGGAATTACATGACGAAGAGAGTTCATTTTGACTATAAAAAGTGTGCAGCTCAGTACTCCTCCTTGCGGTACTCCATTTTCTTGAAGAAATGTGCGCGATAATACACATCCTATTCTTACACGAAACTTCCTTTCAGATAGGTAGTCTCTTACGATGTTAATCAACCTACCACATATTCCGAAGGACGATAAGTCTTGCAGGATTCCGTATCGCCAGGCAGTGTCCATACGCCTTCTCGAGATCAAAGAAAACAGAAAGGCAGTATTGGTGTGTGTACAAAGGCATCACGTACATATGACTCAAGCAGGACAAGATTATCAGTTGTGGACCTAGCTCTTCGGAAGCCAGATTGGCAGGATCCAATATACCGTTATATTCCAGATAATGGATTAAACGGCGGTTGATCATTTTTTCAAATACTTTGAGTAGGCAGCTTGTCAGTGCAATAGGCCTGTAACTATTCACAGAGGAAGGATCTTTACCGTGCTTTAGGATTGGAAGGACAATTGCCTCTTTCCAAGCAGAGGGTATGTTGCCAGTATCGAAAATTTTGTTGTAGAGGCCTAAAAGGCAGTTTAGGGTTTCGTCGGGGAGATTTGCGATCATTTCATAGGTAATTGTGTCAGAACCAGGCACTGAACTTCCACAAGAATCTAGAGCGAGCTTGAGTTCATGGAGTGTTAGTGGTTGGTTATATCCATCTGATAGAGGCCTGTTCGGACGCAGAGGTACACTTTCAGCTATGCGTTTATGGTGCATGAACTTCTCGGTATAATTTTCTGAGCTTGATACTTTCTCAAAGTGTTCGCCAAGAGTGTTTGCTTGTTCTTCTATTGTGTTACCGGAGTCATTGACCACAGAGAAGGGATTTGGGTGTTGTCCTTTGAGTTTATGGACCCTATTATACACCTTGCGGGCATCTGTGTAAGAGTTTATTGAAGTGATATAGCGTGTCCAGCTTTCCCTTTTGGCTATACGGCGGATGCGCCTGCCGTTAGCTTTGCAGCTTTTGAAGTTTATCAAGTTTTCTACTGTTGGGTGCCGAGAGAAAATGCTCCATGCTTTGTTCTGGCATTTCTTTGCATTTTCACAGTCCTCATTCCACCATGGTTTTGCATTATTTTTATTTGCGCTAGACTGAGGTATGCACTTGTTAGCAGAGTTGAGGATAGTATTCGGTGATATAGCTAGCCAGCTCTTCTACATTTAGGTGGTCCACCTCTTCGAGGCGCAGTGTACATAGCTCTCTAATATTTCACCCAGTTTGCACCGCGCAAGTTCCATTTTTTGGGGTAAGCTGGTCTCTCATGCCATTGTCTAGTTTCTAAGAGAGTAGGAAAATGGTCACTCCCATATGGTTATTAATAACTTTCCATTCTAGGTAAGGTAAAAGTGACTGGTGATCCAATAGCTAAATCTATGCATGAATATGTATTGTGAGTGGTGCTGTAGTACTGTTGGTTCTGCTTTGTTGAATAGACAGGCTCCAGATAAAGCAGAAAATTTTCTATTGCGCGACCTCTCGCATCGCATCTCGTATCACCCCATAACGTACATGAGCATTAAAATCTCCTATTATCACATAAGGTTCCTGGCAGCTGATCGACCATCTTTTCAAACTCTATTTTGTCGAACCTTTCGTCGGGGGATATATACATGGAGCAAACAGTTACCAGGTGATCGAATAAAATAGCTCGAACAGCCACAACCTCGAATGAGCTTTGAAGCGCATATGCTGACATGCTACTGACTTTTGCACAATGATTGCCACGCCTCCTGACGAGGAATTGCCACTATTCCGATCTTTCCGAAAAACCACGTATTGATTTAGGAAGTTCTGGTGGCTCGACTTTAAGTGCGTTTCTTGAACACAGAACACTCTTGGCCTGATAATCATTTAGTAAGGTCTTTGACTATAATCTAGGTTATGTAAAAGGCCTCTGGCATTCCATTGCTATATTTGTGTGGACATATTGAGGAAAATGTAGGTGTTCTGCGTTCATGCACTAGGGAAGTGTAGGGTGTTGATGTGAGATAATTTGCTTCAAGAAGCAGGACCGTCGGACAGGCACCGTTATTTGCTTTTTTGTTTTCTTGGCGCGGTCCGAGAGACCTGCGCCGGTCTTTCGGTACCAGAGGCACCGATGTGGTTCCATTGCCTCCTGGGAGGCACTGGATGCCCGCACGTGCGAGCTGTTGGTTCGAGTTTCGGACCTCGCCTGGTGAGGTGAGGCCCTCAGACCCGACGACCCTGGAGTCGCGGGGCTCTCTACGCTAGTTGGCGGAGTAGAGTTGAACTACTGCCGCCTTGGGGGCAGGCGCCACAGCCTGCGGCTCGCTCTGCGCGGGCCCGCAAGTGGCGGAGGCCGGTGCGACGCTGCCCCCTGACGCGCCACATCGGCATAGGTTGTACCATGAAATGGGAACATCTCCTCCTGGCTTCCCTGAAGGAGATATTCTCTCTTACTTTCAATGAGATGATATCTTTTTCTTTTTCCATGCAGCACAAGCTCGTGAGTACGCTGGGTGGTCACCACCGCAGTTGGCACAATGACATGGAGAATTACAGTTATCAGAAGTGTGGTCTTTCGAGGCACATTTCGCACATGTGGATTGCCCTTTACACACAAGGGATCCATGGCCGTACTTTTGACATTTAAAACACCTTCGCGGGTTCGGTACGTACGGCCGAACTCGTAGTTTAGTGTAGCCTGTTCTATGTGCTCTGGCAGTTCGCTTGATCCAAATGTGAGTATAATGTGCTTTGTCGGTTTTTTCTGTGTTGTCCCTTCTTATCTTTATTCGTTGCACGTTTAATACGTTTTGGTCTTTCCATCCGTCGAGAAGCTCAGCGTCACTTAGGTTCAGCAGGTCATCGTCAGAGACAACACGCCGCGAGTGGTATTCATAGATCTATGTGGGGTGACTTTGACAGGGATGTTTCCAAAAGATGTCAGGTTTGGGAGCATTTCATACTGCTTCTTCTCTCTCAGTTCTAGTAATAGGGTCGCCACTAGCCATTTTCGAGGCCTTGTAGCCTGGTCCCAGTTGCTCTGTTAGGTTTCTTGCTACCAAGAATGGCGAGATTGTTCTGGCTTTTCCATCCGACTGTTCACTGTGTATTACATGGTATTTGGGGAAATGTTCATTGGCATTTGGGAAAAAGAATGGTGGTTGCTTCGGTGCGTAACCTTTTCAGGTTACGATCAGGTGTAAGGAATGGGCCTTTAACATAGCAGTTATCTTACATTTCGGCAGCCGGTGCGGGCCGCCACCACCGAGCCCAACCAGGGGACGTGGCAGGAGATGCTGGAGCAAATCCTGCCATCGCCAGCCGTACAACGCTGCTATAACCGAATATGGAGTAACCAAGACTGGATATCCACACCAGGTTAACCCTGCCGCCTGGAAACTTGGAGTAAATGGAAGGGAGGAGAGGACAGGAAGATTTAATTGAGAGAGAAAGACGAAGATGAGGGGAGAGAGAGACAGGAAAAGGCGACTGCCGATTTCCCCTAGGTGGGTCAGCCTAGGGGTGCCGTCTACGTGAAGCCGGGGCCAAAGGGGTGTGTTGCCTCTGCCGGGGGGCCTTAAAGGTCCAATCACCCGGCTCGGCTCAACCCCCAGGATCCCCTTTTCCCGGAAACGGCAAGGCCACGCACGGCGAGGCGTGGGAGGGGGTCGAAAACCCCCCCCATTAGCTCGGGTCCGTGGTGTCTC
>NW_023615540.1:0-58231 GCF_013339695.2 Rhipicephalus sanguineus | reverse complement strand
TTACGAAAGTTTGCGATCTGTGAAGAGGTCAAAAAGGATATAAGTAGAACCCCGCTGTTACGTTCCTCACTGCTGCGTTTTCCCGGCTGTTACGTCGTTTTCCGCCGGTCCCGGCATAGCTCCCATAGGATACAATGTATTGGGAACCCGCTGTTACGTCGTAACTGTCGGCCGTTCCCGTATGATACGTCGCGAAGTGCGCTCGGAGCCGACCGAGGACTACCAAAGAGAGCGGCCATGGTGCATTTTCACGCAGCTTGGCCTCGTTTGACCGTAATATTAGCCGCATGAGAGGCGCAGCAAACGAATCTTTCAATTGATGCAAACAAAAGCATAGCCTTCGAGATTCAAGTTGCAAAGATGGCGTCTATGACGTAACTGCGCGCGAAAGCAAGGCTTCGAGATTGGCATTTACTATTGACAAAAGCATAGCCTTGAGATTTGCGTTGCACCAAGATGGCGTGTATGACGTAATTGCTTGCGAAAGCAAGGCCTTCGAGATCGGCATTCACTTCTGCCATCGCGTTGGCGTAGACTCTCATCATCGTTATTTGTCGGAGAACGGGAGGAGTTCGAGCTGGTTGGAGCTCGCATGGTCGTGCGTGCGGTTCGCGGTCGGACTCGCCGCGGCTGGTCGTGATTGCGTGTGCTTAGTTCTTTCATGCCTACAGCTGTTGGTGTAAAAAAAATCACATACGTTGATTACATTTCTGTGGATGAGGCCGTCCTCTAGGCCGCGTTTCTAGCCATCGACTAGATCGCGGCTGAGCGCGCCAATTTTCGTGCTGCTCGTAAGAATTGATATTAAAAAACGTATCAGCCGGGGTTCTACTGTATTCAAAAAACCATCATTGAAAGCGATATTAATAAATATATTGGCAGTAACAGAAAAACTATCACTTAGTCAAAGCTATCATAGCTATATCAATTTGAAACGAACTGAAGCCCCATGCAAGCTTTACATACTAAACGATATATGTCCTGGAAAAGCATAGTGCTGCCACAGCGGTAATCTTCTAACACAAGTAATTTTCCAATATAAAAGGAACCTGAAAAAGTGCTACATGGCTACTGGAAAATGAAGTCGCATCAAATATTTTCTCTAAACTGTCAAGCGTGGTAAACAGATAGGTTCCTCTAATATAAGATAAAAGCGTGCTTAAGCCAAATCACAAAAACTGCTGGTGCACTCGCTCATATTGCAATATATGTATATGGCCATATATACGTATATACAAAGCGGTAGTAGTACATTTTTCGTACCGGAACTTAACACGGGGTGACATTCACCTGCTGGATGAAAATACAAACGTATGTTATAGCACTACACGAAGAGCAACGAAATTAGTTGCGCAAGTTCACTCACGATGGCACAACGATATTAGCAGCCGTCAGCGTCATCGGGAATCGAATGTGCTCTGCAGCCACAGGCAAAAGACGTCTGTGGACTGGAAGCTGCCGCTGACGTAGAAATGCACTGGTCACGTCACTGGTGAAGCGTGAGAATCGCCGTGGGCCGCTGTAGTCAAGGCTCCAGTGCCGTGCAAAACGACAGGTCAGGTGGACTCTAAAACCTGTGCTTAGCAGGTGCTGGTCTACGAATTCGTCCAAGGCAAGGCACCAGTGAGAAGTGTGTTCTGTCCGGAGCGAAGTGTGACGTCCACGTGCCTTCGCTGCCAGGTACAAGTCCAAGTTTTCACGGAGAACAGTCAAGGCGCACTGCCAAAGCAGCCACATCTACAGCAGATTGTCTCGGCGCGCGACTTCGGTTCGACATGGTATGACGTTCGGATTGCGGTTATCACAAGAAGGAGAAGCAACGACTTAAAAAATAAAACGCCAAGCCCAGCGCCAAATCCTTAAAGCCCTCATAAAGCACCATCACAACTTCGTAGGGCGAAACACGGTTTATAAACGCTTCTTAATCTGTCACACGGGCACACAGCCTCTTCACAAGTCTGGAAATATAAACCAGCACCACTGTTCACAACGCACAACGTTCACACTCCCGAACACTGAATTTGCCTGGACTGCTCACAGAAAATAGAAGCGCACGGACTAACCAGTGGCGAAGCAAGAACCAAATAGGAGCGCAGTTCATGCGTTACCGTACGAGTACGGAATCACTCAAGTAACGTGCCAAAATGCTGTCAATTCGAAATGCCGCACTGCACCTTAATGAGACACAGGAAAGCGAAGCAAACGAACTGTTACTGACACTCAAACACATATTGCAGGCTCCTCCAGTGCCAGTTACCGTCGGTACACAGGGCCGATCCCCGCCTCATAAACACACCGAGGCACAAGCTTCAATACGCTTCACCGCACACCAAGAGACACTGCCGTCGGTCTTCACACGGCTTGCGCGAACGAAAAAGCAGCGGTATTCAGCACATCTAGTCGGACACTGAAGAAACTCGAGCGTTTGCGAAAATCGGCACCGACACACACAGTTTACGGCGCCATGTTGTTTTCGCGAACTGCGCAGCAGGCGCAAGCGCTAAGAAAGCTCACAAAAAGCTCTTGCGCGTTTTTCACGGCGAGATAAAAATTTCTCTTATGTGCGAGGGGGAAGATATACGAACACGACAGCAGCGCGCGATGAAAGAAGTGTTGTCAACGTCGTAAGATGACCTGATGTGAGAGTACTGCTTCCCAACCAATCACAAGCTGCGCCTCTCACCCAAGCCGTCGTCTGCTTGCGTTTGTCGTCTGCTACGATAGGAGCCTGCAGTGGGGGTTTCGCCTTGGCTACGCGATGATTTCCAGGTCAAGCTGACGCTTCTGAGCACAAAATACAATATGAGTGGGTGAAGCCAGCTTTATATGATATTCTCACGCCAAGTTAAATGGCAGTTAATAATCAAAGGGACATGAATTCGGCAAAGGTTTATTTATACACGGGAATCGTGTGCATTCGCACATATTTTCGATGGCATTTCAACTTACTGGAGCCATTTCTTTCTGACTACTTGCCATATAAGCGCGTTCCGTTTCGGTTTCCGAACAGTGAAGGTCGGAAAGCTCGATTTGTTTGTGGTTCATGCATAATCACGAACATCTATAATATGCTGTGATTTGCATTGTACGAGCACGCTCTGGATAGGCCCAAAGTGCATAGCGACAGCTGCATTTCGGAGATCGTGCCTATTGGGTAGTCAAAGTCAATCCAACTAGACATGTTGTGGAATCATATAATAGGCTTAATAACGGATAACTGAAATGCTCCACTCAATTTTATTTCCAATAGCGTGCAGCTGATGTGCTCCTCTGAATCTTTGGTGGTAATTTCGACCAATGCTGCGTACATCATCATACGCTGGACGTCTCATTGGAGGAAGTAGGATGCAACACAAAACATAACAAAAAAATGTTGACCGAATACCGCGCCGCTTTCGACTTCATCGACCATTCATGTAGAACTTTGCTTTTAATCCAACCACAAGCCTTTGCATGCATAATGTTTCGCCACTGACACCCAATAGGCCTCTTAATTACTGCGACTCCCAGCTTATTGGACGACTGCGAGTGTCAGTACTGTCCATAGCGTACAAGCAAAACGACACACGAAACCTCAAAGCGCCGAAATAAATTAAAACGTACCAGCAGTCATCAAGCAGCCTTACATGGCCGAGAATTAGCTCAAAATCAGCCACGGCACCCAGACACCCGCCGCAGTTGCATGTTCTAAACAGCCATATTGTTCGTAAGAGTGGTCCGGACCACTCTTGGGATTTCCTCGTAGCCACGCTGTTTCTGCGCAGTTTTTTTGCTTCGTGAATCCACTTACGAGCCTTTTTCAGTGACGTCACCAAATATAGCAACTGTATCACCATCGCTCACATGTTCCTGGACAGTCGCAGCGCGCTTTACTGCAGCGGCCGATGTGATAACGATGGCCTCTTACGATGTTTTTTTCGCTTCGTGAATCGACTTACGCGACAAAATTTCTCTTACGCGACAATTGCTCGTAAGTGAGTTTTGTGAATTCGGCCTCTTGTCTCTTGGTCCCGTCTTTTTGCGCTGCGCCTTTTATCTTCAGACAATGCACCAACTAGCCCAGCAACGCATTATTATGATTACTAATCCTCGTAATAATGCATCTGCATGAGGACTGCGTGTGAAGCACCACTTGAATGCTAATCGAATAAACGGCGATAAACATCCCCAAATGATACGTGATGCACCATTCTTTTGCCCTTTTCGTGCTGTTATACGCTTTAATCTCTATGCATTGACAGGCTCGCTTGCAGTACTACATCGCAGGGGGTGACGCTACTGCACTGTATTGACGCTGACTCTTGGTGCAACATTGTAGCGACTATAAGAGTGCTAGAACGTCATGTTGTGTTCATTTTAAACCTGCTCTTCTCAAGCGCTCACCGAACGGCACGAGCGTCGTTCCCTGAAAGCCATTACATGAGATTATGCAAGTTTTATTTGACTCTCATATCTGATGGCATAAGCGAGGACAGGAGCGCCTTCTGAGAATACCATTACGGTCGGCTACTACAATTCACGTAAACACTTAATTGCCTCACCACCTCTTAATAAGTGTAGCCCAATTCCTCTCCACCATGGGGAACAGACTAAGCTCTGGTTAACATCTCCTTTTCATTTATGCAGTTTTAGATATCGCACTTTCCCATTGTTTTCTACTTTTTAAGACTGTACTTACAGTGTCTATCTTTTTTCTTTCGTTATCAAAGATAACATAATCATAAAAGCTCTCGAGAATGCATTCTGTACTTTTAAGCGAAAAGAAACGGCAATGTAACCAGCGCTATGCATAATATCAGGACTTCATGCAACTGCTTTACATTATCGTCAATGCTACATATTCATTTCTGGACAAGTCGATAGTATGGCTGGGTGTTGTGTATAAGTTGCCGATGCGTATTTTGTGCCTCATCCGAGTCCGCACTGCAAACGCACGAGGTCATGGTCCCGAGATATATTCTACAAAAAACCCTGCCCTGCAATTTAAGTGCTCCATGAAGCTGTCCGATAGGCAAGCTTCTCGTCCTTGTACGTTGAGGAGCCCCACGGAAAGCGTACTACAGTTCCTTTACGCTACATATGTTGCGAATGAGATTTCACCGCCATTGAAATGAGGCATGCGTAGGCGTCCTTGAAACTCCTAGGAGGAAGTGATGTAGCAGTGTTGATTCCCGTATAGTAATACCAGGTAATATCTATAATTTCGTGTTTGGTTCTATGGCATACTGACCCCGTTAGGTAAATTTTTATGTATTCAACTATCTTAGAGTATGGCAAGAACAAGACAGTTGAGGCACATCGCTGTTCCTGTTCTCCACAACAAGACCCAGGTGTTTTCGCTTTATCTTGTGCTCCGCGAAATTCTGTCGATACTTCCACTGCCAGTAATATTGCCGTGCCCGGTAGCCACTAAAACATTATGTCGTGCTAATCCCTCATGATGTCTCAGTCTTATCATTGCTACATTCTGTTCATGTGGACTGCAACGAAAAGCTTACAAGAGAAATTACAGAGCTTCCTTTCATTTATAACATACGCTACGGATTTGGTGTCATTTATAGCCTATGAAACACTGCCATAAACGGAGGGTCAGAAATTCTTACTCTCCAGATTTTATGACAAGGTTGAACTCTAGCTTCTTACAAGTTCATGTCGATGATACGTGACATGGCGTTCATTAAAAATATCTTTCACTGCACCAACGCCGCTGGTTGGAGCACAATAGCCACCTGCAGATCTGTGAACTAGATTGGACTAGATATCGTGAAGTAGAAAGCAGCTTACTTCGCGGCATACGTCGGCAAATCCAACATTTTGCTACTATTTGGAAGGGGGACGCAATTTTACATGCCAATGCAAGACACCAACACATTACATATTGATTTTACTGCAGGCGTGAAGAGGCTACAATACTCTGACATGATGCCTCGGTTCTATACTTTCCGTCAGAGAAGCAGGGTGAAGAACTTGGAAGAGGGATTTAAATAGGTCAGTGACATACGCTCTGGTTCTAAAGTTCCTGTCGGTGGCTATTGTTGCAGCTGTTGACGGACATTTCGGTGAATGAAGACAAGTTGCTCAGTGGAATTTCAATGTGCCTCAGAGCATGCAAGAGCAAACAGGGACATAGATGTTTCCTGAAATCGTTTCAGGGGATAGCATATGCCAACCTAAATTAGAATGGCTAGAACGTTCTCACCGCCCCTTCCCGTTGCACAAGTTAAAGTGAACAAGGAGAGAAACAAGGACCACAGGACTCGCTCAAAGAAGGCTGCCACCAGTTTCACTGCTCCTGTAGTAGGATCACGGCGGCTGTACCAGGGAAGCTTCATGAAGATCACGCAGAACGCGCATGTAACGGCCAGGAAACAGCAGGCCACGTGCTTGGCCTGGTCAAGAAAAAGAAATATGTTGATGACTAGATTAATTTAAGAAAAAGCCAAATGGCGAACATATGGCTAAATAATGAAACTGAACTTTACATAGTCCATGCATTACTGGACATCTGCATATAGCCCGGGCTGGGCAAAGTTACTTTGAAATTGAATCGCGATATGATACAAGATACCAGGGCAAGAAGTATTTGAGATACAGATACAAGATACTTCCGGAATTGTAGTATCCGATACGATACTTCCCAATTTTATCTTAAGATGCTTGAATATATTGTCACATTTGCTATTATAGATCCATGTAATGAAGTAGCAAAGACCTATGCACAAAAGTGTTTACTTGAAAATTCCTTAACTGCTACCAACTTTGTTGAATTTTAATGAAATATATGTTTGTATCACGAAAGTTTTGTCTTTCTTGCTCAAAGCATACTAGTTTCATTCCGAAACAACTTATTGGGATTTGTTTGGCTGCTTAACAGGACAGCTCTTTGTACGCTGTGCTGTCAGTGGTTTTTGCTTGACACTTTTGTAATCGATGGTTGTCGCTGCTCTACTTGGAGACCAGCTAGCAGGTCGCCATCTACGCGCAAGAACGTCATGAAGAAGCGTCCGTACGATAGCGCAAATGGCGCTTTGCAGTCTTACCTTGTTCGCAAGCGTATTACCGTTTTCGTAATAGCGCATCACGCGACAGGTGTAGAGCAGCAACAACGCTCATAGCAATATTTTTTGTGACGCATCGTGTGAAGACGACAACTACGGAGTCAGCGCTCACAGTTCATTGAAGACATGAAACTGCAATGGTCTTTCATATTCTATTTATCTGCTGGCGTAAAGCTTTCGTTAGCAACATATTTACTTAAGTTGAACCTTTTACCATTTCTTCTCGGAGAGGGCTCGTGCCGTCCAGAAACGTCTCAGAGGTATCGTGACACAAAACGTTGCAGTATATCACTGCTATTCGCACTATTGCCACTTCTAGCTCCGCTTACCTGCTGATTTGTAACAATAAAAAAAAATTATGGTGACCTAAAAAAAGGAAAACGAATATGTCTCAGTCTAATAGCAGGGCGATTCTGTATTAAGCAATCCCGGTGAATAAGTATGCAGGTTGTTTCATGTAATTAGAACCAATATAAAAAACTGGTTATTTGCGTTGAATGGGCGACGTACATGCTGCGTGGTGAACATAATCTGGCTTTTAAAGAACGCTCGCGAAATATGAAATCAAACCACGTGACTGCATTCATGCGTTGCCGTGTCGTAGCGCTCTCAAACGTTCTTCAAGCGAAACAACCGGCACGCGGACCGTCATCTTATCGCTTCTCAGGAACGATGTCGTTTGCTCGCCGTGTGCGGCCGCAATAAATGTGGACGCGCTGTGGAGACGATCCCTAGAGCAGCGGCCGCTCATTTCGCCACGGTGCACGCACCGGTTGTTGCGGTCGAAGCACGTTTGAGAGCACTGTAGTACGGTAGCGCACGAGCGCAGTAACGTGGTCATATTTCTCCGGCTTTCGTTAAATGCTGGAAAATATCACTACGCAGCATGTACGTTTCCACAAAAAATTGAATCGGTCGTTTTGAAATGCCTTCTACAATGTGACGAAACGCACTTGGCCTAAAGTATATATCAGAAATGTCGCATAATTCCTTTTAGTTAATTAACAAATTAACCGATATATAAAAATACCCTAACGAGAGCCACATGTCTGTAAATCATGCCATGGTATGGCAAGAACTTTATGTCGATGGTTTTATTCAGATGAGGTTAACCACTTCTTTGTAAATATTTGGTTGCATTTACGTGAAACACCCTGTATAAACACGAGACAGGCAGCACCCCTAAAAGATATGACAATAGAGCATGAATAATTGTCAGCTTAGATGTTAAGGTCAGACAAGAGAAAATTCAGTGCGCATGGAAAGTAGCATCAAAATGCGCGTGGGGAAGCTCATGAGAAACACGGAGTATTTGGTATCACGTTTCTTAAATCCTCCTCCTAACATATTTATAACATTTTTCTTATGATTTCCATTATTATAATATAAACTCCATGTCGCTATTTTACTACATCGTAAGCAGAATTTTTGTTACGGTATACTCTAGCCACACTCAGATTATTTTACCTTTGTCCTCAACATCGCCTTGACATAACAGTAAACTCACATGGAATGTAGATATGTAAATAGTAGAAATGACGCAGACAGTTAAAAAATATGAATAAAGCTGAGAAGGAATTTAGGAGCAGGTTACTAAAGACATATTAGAGTAAACAGACGAGCAAAACCTATACAGAAGCCCAGGCAATGTGGTGGGATGCAAACAAAGGACAGCATGGACAGCATAGAGAGCACTTGTGTTAACAATCAAATTATCATTAAAAGAACTTCTGGAATAATTTAGCAGGAAGAATAAAGATATAGTATGGCAAAATATATGCTGTTACGTAAATGCTTGTTCTATTGCATCTAGCATCGGCACCGGTCGTGCGGCGGTTGTGAGAATCTCATCTGCATATAAGTGAATTTCATCGTGTCTACGTGAATACACGAGATCTATCAAATCGCTGATGTGTAAAACCAGCGAGATGCAAAGCAGCCCTATTCTTGCATTCTTGAGACTGCAACGAAGCACCACGCGACAAACCTCGATAACGACGCTATAGCGGCATCAGAATTGGAGCGGAAGACGCCGCACGCATCGGAGTACGCAACAAAGTGCCGTCGCTACCAACAAATGTCAAACCAACACAACTAAAAGAAAAAGAAAGAAACCATCGAGAAAACAAAGCGCCGGCTGCGCGTAGACGTTCGCGCGCTTGTTTTTGTCGAGATGGCTCGAGAGCCATCACGTGATTCTGCTCCACCAGTGGGGTCGCGTATACTTACAATCGCCTGTGCTCGCTAGAGCACTCTGGCGGCAACATAAAAGGATGTCGCAGTATTTTTTTATTCTTGGGCTTACCAGCAGCAGTACCAGCTTAAGGAGGGGAGTTCAGCCGACCTTTATTGTTTCGCACGATGCTCTTTCTATAGCAGTATCCTTATCTTAAGATACACGATACAGTGCTAAATTTATCGTAAATACAGATACGGATCCTCGTTTTGCGAGACGTATCGCGATACAAATACAAGTAGTCAAAGAGTGTCTAAGATAGTATCAAAGATACATGTATATTCGATACTGCGCAGCACTGTCTGCAGCTATATCGCACTTTCAGTCTGCTGTGCAATTTGTGTGCATTGTTGTTGAGAGTGCGCACCGAGTAATGCATCATGAGGTTCAAAGCGCGTTGTGTCGATTTTTGGAAACATTGTTATGCGATCAGTGTAGGGAATAAATAATAAGGCTCATTCAATGGATCCATGACATTATGACTCAGAACACTTCGTTAGGCGTTCCTAAAACGGGCCTTATTCACTGAAGACGGCTTACCTTAGAAATTTTACGGTTCTTCAAGTTATCCAAGATAAGCAAAGTCATGCAGCCACCGAAGAAGCATACGGCATGATAGAAGGGCCGCAGGTAGTAGAAGTTGAAGGTTGTCAGAAGGATGCTGGAAAAAAATGTATAAATATTTGTCATACGTATACTACAAAGGCACACGTCAGGTGTTTTCTTCAAAAAAAAAATAAAAGCATGAAGATGGGAGGACTTACGACTGCCTGCCGTCGCTTTATAATAGTTTTCGTATGTAAGCGCACTAAATAAACAATCGTGCTTTTTCGAGCAACGTAATCTTACTTGTGTACAGCAGCGACAACGGAATAGTGCCATCTTTCCGAAATCATTGTTCGCCGATATTAAGAATTTAAAGCCTACAGGCGCAAGTTTTTCAAACGTCTTGTGGAATTAACAGCGCTACAGGAACTACAATGACGTAAGACAAAGGAAAAAGCAGGCCATACAGGGAAGTTTTCTCATGTTCGTTCTAACAGCCCGTCTAAATCAATATGTATAATCAACCACACACAACTTAAGCTGTTCGCCTATGAAGCATTACGCCTCAATGAAAATGAAAGGAAGCATGGTGATCTTGTAGGGAATATGCCTTTGACGCTATGGTTTTGTCTTGATGGTGCGTTCATACATATGTGAGAGAACAGTTACAGCTGAGAAAATGAATGAGCTCTCACGTTATGGGGCCAGCATTGCACGCAGAAAAACAGATTAAGTCTACATGCCCAATCATTCTAGCGGATTCTCTTTGATGGCGTGAGGACTTAAGGACGCACAATGAGCATGGTTGGAACACTAAGCGAACGAGTCTGCAAGATTTCAATTTTAACAGCGCGTTAACAGGAGCAGGTTGGTACATTTTGAGAAAAAAATGGGGGACCATTAAGCTTCGCCTTTAAGAGTTGAACGCGATAGCGAACTTCGGCCCCTAGTGCGCACTTCAACCATTGAGTGCACACTTATTACTATGCGTTGTTACACACACGCGCGCGCACACAGACACACACAGCGCGCGCGCGCGCGACGTGGTCAGGCCAAAAAAGCGGAGGTCAAACGCCAACAACGCCATGAAGATGCCTTGCTGAGAGCCAGGGAAGCTAAAATGAGGCGTCGTGGCCTTGACGTGGATCCCCATTTACGAGCGCGGGAAGTCGATCACAGGCGTCAACGACGCCAATATGACGCAGAACTTCGAGCTCGAGAAGCGGAGACCAAGCGTCAGCGTCGCCAAGACAACCCTGACATGAGAGCGACTACTTGACATAAATGTCCCGCCGGTACCCATAGGCGTGCGCAGGGTTCCCCATCAGGGGGGGGGGGGCGAAGGTTCATCGCAGCGCCCTCCCCACCCTACTAAATCAATTTATGGGGCAGATTTCGCCCCCCTGCCCTTTTAGGTGACTAGAAGGGTCAATGTACGGGGAAGATTTTGCGCCCCCCCTCTTAGGTGATTAGGGGGGGCGGCCGCCCCCCTCTGCCCCCCCCTGTGCGCACGCCTATGCCGGTACCCATCGATTAGCAAGGGCTGCTGCAGTCGCATGGCCTCCGAGTTAGCAGGCGCGCGGCACGTTTGCCATCTCGGAGGCCATAATGTTTGCTGTTTGTTTGATATGTTTTCTGATAAAATCGAGAGTTCGACGGAAGCCCGTCTGGTCGGGACGAAACATGAAGAATAAAAGGCAACCACCGACCAAATAAATGTTTTAAAAAGAAAGAAACGACGTTTCGGCTTCCATACGGAAGCCTTGTTCACAATGAAGCCATGAACACCGAAAGCATCTAACTATACAGGTTTCAGTAAGTGACGTAAGCACCGCGCATAGCACGAGGGAAGGTTTACAACATTACGATTCAGCGTCTGTTCAGTAGATTGTATCTCGAGGGACTCAAGATGCAGGCGTGACGTCCAGTTTCTTTCCTTCCCGATAATGCTCGCATTCAACCAGTCTATAGTGTGATTAGTCGTGTCCGCATGCTCCGCCAGTGCATTAGATGCCACTTTCTTGTTTTTCACATCGTTCTGATGCTGGCGCAGGCGCTGTCTGAAATTGCCGGTCTCCCCGATATAAACACTATCGCAGTCCGCACAAGGGATTTTATACACAACACCAGGAAAGGCTTCCTTCGGAAGTTTGTCCTTCCCACCAACAAGTGTGTGCCGTAACTTGCGTACAGGCACGTGGGCTACTTCGACGTCGTAGCTACGCAGAACGCGTGACAAAGTCTCACTTATTCCGGGCACATAAGGAACAGCTGCGCGTTTTTTCTGTCGGACACTGGCAGGCTGTGAGGGAGCAGACATGCGATGTTCCACCGCATTAACAAACGCTGGCGGGTAACCGCACGTCGAAAGGTCCTCCCGAACCATCTTTACATCGGCGTTCAGGTCTTCGGGATTCGTGCAAAGGCGATTTGCACGGCCTAACAAGGAGGCAACCACTGACCTCTTATGAGTGTCAGGGTGAACAGACTTGAACTTCAGGTACCTGCCAGTGTGCGTGCCTTTTCGGTAGACAGAGAAAGATAGCGCTCCATTGGTCCTTTTAACAAGAACGTCCAAAAAGGGTAGCCTCTGGTTAGCCTCCATTTCCACGGTGAACTGAATGGCGGTAGACTGATTGTTGAGGTGTGCCGTGAATGCTTCTAAAGCAGAGCGCTCGATGACACAAAAACAATCATCAACATAGCGAAGGAAAATTCTTGGAGATGGGCTGAAAGAAGCGAGAGCCCGATTTTTCCTCCTTGTTAGGCCGTGTTGCCTCCTTGTTAGGCCGTGCAAATCGCCTTTGCACGAATCCCGAATACCTGAACGCCGATGTAAAGATGGTTCGGGAGGACCTTTCGACGTGCGGTTACCCGCCAGCGTTTGTTAATGCGGTGGAACATCGCATGTCTGCTCCCTCACAGCCTGCCAGTGTCCGACAGAAAAAACGCGCAGCTGTTCCTTATGTGCCCGGAATAAGTGAGACTTTGTCACGCGTTCTGCGTAGCTACGACGTCGAAGTAGCCCACGTGCCTGTACGCAAGTTACGGCACACACTTGTTGGTGGGAAGGACAAACTTCCGAAGGAAGCCTTTCCTGGTGTTGTGTATAAAATCCCTTGTGCGGACTGCGATAGTGTTTATATCGGGGAGACCGGCAATTTCAGACAGCGCCTGCGCCAGCATCAGAACGATGTGAAAAACAAGAAAGTGGCATCTAATGCACTGGCGGAGCATGCGGACACGACTAATCACACTATAGACTGGTTGAATGCGAGCATTATCGGGAAGGAAAGAAACTCGACGTCACGCCTGCATCTTGAGTCCCTCGAGATACAATCTACTGAACAGACGCTGAATCGTAATGTTGGAAACCTTACCTCGTGCTATGCGCGGTGCTTACGTCACTTACTGAAACCTGTATAGTTAGATGCTTTTGGTGTTCATGGCTTCATTGTGAACAAGGCTTCCGTATGGAAGCCGAAACGTCGTTTCTTTCTTTTTAAAACATTTATTTGGTCGGTGGTTGCCTTCTATTCTTCATGTTTTCCGATAGATTAACATAGTTGTCCATTTTGGAGCTGTTTGTAATTTTGTGTGTGTGTGTGTGTGTGTGTGTGTGTCTGTGTGTGTGTGTGTGTGCGTGTGTGTGTGTGTGTGTCTTTAGCATGGTTTTTAGCGGCGATGGCTGCACTATCCCGGCGTTTTTCGAAGCATGGCGTCGCGCAAAAAAACGTAGTTTGATGGCCTCGCCAATGCGCCTACAAATCGCCGAATGGGATCATTTTCATCGTGACACCTGCCGAACAAAATGCGTTAAGGAGACTCCTTCCACTACATGACATTTATGTAGTGTTTTTTCCGAAGCAGCTGCAAGTGACATCGTGGCTTTGTGGTAGGACATCTGCTTGACACGCAAACGGCCCGGGTTCGATCCTCAATGCGACCGAAAAATTTTTACTGTTTATTTTATTTGCATCTTTCTCAATTTTCGCTCACAAGCGTCGGTAGCGACGCCGACACGGGAATTTCTGCGACACGAGCTCTCTAACACTATCGCGTTAAAATATGAAACAGAGCGACACAGGACGAGAAAAAAAGGCACGGTATAGCGCTGTCCCTTGCTCCCTTCTTCATTCAAGTCGTATTGCTATTATTTTTTTTACAAGATTTATTCGTGTACAACAGGAAGGCGTCGCAGTGCAGCGACACTTAATTCATTGTACTTAAGTCGAAGATATTGGTTTCGTGTGGCTAGTAGAATTCCTGCATCGTGGGATTCCTGATTGTAGGAAGCTGTCAAAAGCGCGTATGCGCGCTCAAATAAAGCTTCATCAAAGTGAAATTTGAAGATGAAATAGAAAATGGTTGCCAGCTAGCCCAGTCTCACACCTTGCCTCAAATTTGACATCGGTCGGAATCGACGGGTAATGTTAAAAAGACAAATCGCACGGCCTTCTACTTTTCTTACTAGCTGGAATTGTGGTTGTGTCAACTCGGTTCGCCTCTTTACTCTCTTATTTATGAATCTGGGTAAAAATTCTGGATTTCTGCGATGCTTTAATAATAATAATAATAATAATAATAATAATAATAATAATAATAATAATAATAATAATAATAATAATAATAATAATAATAATAATAATAATAATAATAATAATAAATCAATCAATCAATCAATCAATCATTTATTTAACGTGCCCAGGAACAACCGTGAGGTCTTTGTGCAGGCGCACGCAAAAATAAAATCAATAAAAATAAACGATACAATACAGACAGTCTTCAGAAATAAAAAGAGCAAAAACACGTAGACAAAGAGAAATGAACACTAAAGGGGAGGAGTAAAATAAGACAATATGAGAAATATTGAAGGGGAATAAAAAATTAGATTGCACATATACAACTATGCGGAAAGACGGAGAAGGGAAGACTTTGTACACTGTGCCATACTATGTCAAAACAGTGCAAAGCTCGGATAAAAACAGTGATTGTGGACTATGAAAAACGTCAAGATCAAGAAAATTAATATTATAAAGACTTTGTATTCTGTGAACGGTAGAGTGTTGGAAGAAGCAGGCGGGTACATGAAACGGTCTGTTCTCTCTGGTTAAATTACGCGGAATTCGAAAATTAACACAATTGAGAAGTACAGCGCAGGATATGAAACCGTGGACTAGCTTGTAGAGAAATAAGAGATCAGAACGATTTCGTCGGCAGTGAAGTGATGGCAGTGATAATGACTCAGCAGTATTTGAACGAGATCCAGAGTCATTTTTAGCAAAGCGATGGTTATATATGCTGAGGAATTTTTTCTGGACTCGTTCAATGGTGTTACCGCTGGATTGAGCAATGCCATTCCATATCACGGACGCATACTCAAGTTGCGGAAGACATATTGCCGTGTACAATTTGTGTAGGGCCATGGGAGACCTGAATTCTCGAGATATTCTACAAACCACATCCGAGAGAACGAAGGCCCCGCATAGCAGCACGCTTAACGTGAGAAGAAAAGTTTAACGCGCTGTCAACAACAACACCAAGATCACTGATTTCATAAACCTTGCATAACGGCACAGAAGTGACAAAGTATTGAAATGACACGCTAGATGTTTTGCGAGTGATAGACATGAATTTTGTCTTTGAGGTATTTAGAGAAAGGTTATTGCCGTTGCACCATTCGGAAAAAGAACACAAATCTGACTGCAACAAGCGACAGTCGTTAACTGAATGAATTTCCTTAAATATCTTGATGTCATCGGCATACAAGAGGAAAGAAGAATTACGAATGGCAAAAGAAACATCATTAACGTAAATTAAAAATAGGAGTGGGCCTAATACCGACCTTTGAGGGACCCCACTAGTCACTTTATACAAAGAAGAGGTTTGGCCATTTACGGCAACATAACAAGATCTATTGAGCAGATAGCTGTGCAAGAGATTCACAATCGACAAGTCAACGTCAAAGTTCGCAAGTTTAACCACTAATCAGTGTGTGGCTGACTACGTCAAAAGCCTTGCTCAGGTCACAGTAGATTACGTCAACCTGTCCCTCTCTGAGAAATAGGTGTGGAGATCTGCGTCATGAAACTAGCAAGATTTGTGGTAGTTGAGCGGCCAGCAAGAAAACCATGTTGATTTGGAATCAGTGACTTTTTCACACTAAAAGACAATATTTTGTGAAGAGCCAGTTCGAAGATCTTTGATGTGGCACATAGTAGAGAAATCGGGCGATAATTAGAAACATCTGTCTTAGAGCCCGACTTAAATACTGGGAAAACACGAGCAGTTTACCACATGCTAGGAAATGTGGAAGTGTCCAGGCAGTTATTAAATATCGTAGTCAGTACTGGGACAAATATAGTACCATATGCTTTTAGTATGGCGGAGGGGATGCCATCTGGGCCACATGATAAGGATGGTTTTAAGCGCTTAATGCATTCGCTGATAAGATTTTCATCCAGCGACAAAGCACTGGATGAGCTAACTGCCTTGGGCTGTTGTCTGATATCAGTGCTCAGACTGTGATATCAGAGTCTGAGGCCTTATAAACGGATGAGAAATGTGTCGCAAAACAGTCAGCGACGGCATGCACTTCTACCCCATTTGAGTCTAGTAGTCTGAAGGACTCTCCGCTTTTGCTAGACCGTTTACGTACATACTTCCAAAACTCAGCCGGCCTGTCAGAGGCGCTTTTTTCTAAGAATTCAATGTACGAACTATGATCCCGTTTATATAGGCGTTTAGAGAGAGTTCGAAAAAAGCTGAACTCTTCCTTCCACTCGCTGGATGGAGAACATTTAGATTTCCTGTGTGCGTGATCTTTATGCTTCAGTGCACTGATAAGTTCAGATGAGAACCAGTGGGGATATTTACGTTGTTTAGGTGTATACTGGGGAATAAAATTAAGCATGCTGCTCAGTACAAGCTCCGTAAACCGATCAACCTGGTCATCAACATTAGGTTTGTCAGTAACCTGTGACCACTCAACGGTGGACAAGTGATGATAGAGGCCCGTGTAATCACCTCGCTTGAACGCAAATCTTGGAGATTTGTTTACGTAACTGCTGTAGCTCGTTGTTTCGGCTGATGCAGATAATCTTACGTTAAGTGGTGGGTGAATTTGTCCGGACGTACAAGAGAGATGTTGGAGCGGGAAACTTCAAGGGGTTGATCGTTTGACACACACAGGTCTAAGACGTTGCCACTGGAATTGACGACTGAATTATGTTGCACTAGGGAATTAAACGCCAGAAAGTCCAAGAGCAGGCTGCACTTTTTCTCTGTGAAATGATTGTAATGAGAAAAGGTAAGCGTGCTCCAGTCAATTCCAGGTGCATTGAAATCCCCAAGAACAATAATTCTGTGCCCACTATGAGAAGATATCACAAGTTCAATAGAAGACATGACATCGTGAAACGAGGCAGGGGAAATGCTGGGCGGTAAATAGAAGCATCCAATCAACAATTTTTCACGGCGCTCAAGGTTGATTTCTAGCCAGATCGATTCTTCGATAGTTTCTAGGTCTTTCCGTCTAACGGATTTCAGTGAATTGTCAATGGCAATCAGCACGCCACCGCCTTTCTGTTTGGTTTCACTGAAATCTCGGTCACGGCGGAAGGTGGTGTAGGTCGGGGGAAAAAAGTCCGATGAGAGAATTTCAGTGCCGAGCCAGGTTTCAGAAATAGCGATAATAGGAAAACAAGACGAAAGAACATTAGAGAAAAACTCCAGTGTCTTGGTACGCAGACCCCGAGCATTTTGGTAGAATATGTCTACGTTACACGGCACTTTCGATTCCAGTCACTTGCTCAGAGGGATGAAGCATGTCATCGCGCAGCTCCCACGAAATGGCTTGAAGAGGCATCCGAGGGGCCACATCGAAGGGTCATTCAGGCGTTGTAGCGTTTCCTCGTCAACTTCGATATAGAATGAAGAATATGACTGGAATCTTGTTGAAGTCGCCGGCAGGAAATGGGAGACATATCGAATGAAGCAATATGTTTTTTGATGTCAGCAGCAGTGGTGTCCGGGCTCAGCTTCGTAACAAAAATGGCCTTTGGCCGTTGTGGCCGTTGTGGCCGCTGAGCTACAGATATAGTGGATGCTCTTCAATGCTCCAAACGAGGCGGGTTTCTTCTTTCTTACACCCTCAGTTACCGCTGCAGAAGAGGCTGTCGCAGGCATCACACTGACACCGCTCGGACGTGTCTACGTCACCTGGCGGCGAATTCGAAGATGAAGAATTTTGGACAGAGGTTGTTCAGAGTACGCAGCTTGCTTGGAGGTCACAGATCGGCCAACGGTCACCTGCTCTGGAGGGATCACGGTGCCTTCACTGACACGGCGGCCGTGCGGCGCGTCAGCTCCTCACGCAGGAAGCGGACCTCTGCACGAAGGGAGGCGACCACACGGGCTTGTTGTTCAACACTGCGGGAATGATCCTTACGGAGGCGCTCGTTTTCTTCGCGTAGTTGGGATACCTCGTCGCTGAGGAACGAGATTCCCTCCAACGCGTCGAGGAGGAGGCGGCGCAGCCCGGCAGGTCACCACCAAACACCCTCACCACCGGAGGGGGCACACGTGGAGAGGGAACCGGTTTGAGAGCTGCAGTGCTCATCGCTGCACGCCGCCGAGTGTCTTCGTTAGGCTTACCAGAAGAACTTCTCAGATCACATAAATGCAACAAAATGAGCGCGATCCAGACTTCAGAAGTTTGCAGCTCTTCATCAGGCCAGGTTACACACTTCGCATGAACACGTTTAGAACAACTTTCACAGCGGAAAAACTGCTGCTTACCGAAAAACGGGCAGGAGCATAGCAAGCATGCATCCCGACTGGGAGCCATGGTGCGGGACTATTAATAAAAATAATAATAATAATAATAATAATAATAATAATAATAATAATAATAATAATAATAATAATAATAATAATAATAATAATAATAATAATAATTATAATAATCAAACGTTTATTTAATGTGCGCAGGAACAACCGTAAGGTCTTTGTACTGGCGCACGAAAAAAAACAAAAAAAAAACAAAGGAAAAATTCATAATAAAATATCAGGGATAAAAAACGTTATAAAATTGCACATATACAACTGTGCTCAGGCAGAAAAAAAAATATCAACAGTGTACAAGGTAAGTACAGTGCAAAGCTCGGAGCAGAACAACGACTGGGAGCTGTGAAAAACATCGAGCTCCAAAAAGTAAGCATTGTAAAGACGTTGTATCCTGCCAATGGTCGAATGTTCACAGAGGCAGGCGGTTACATGAAAAGGTCTATTCTCTCTGGTCAGCTTACGGGGAATTCGGAAATTAATACAGTTGAGCAGTACAGGGCAGGATATGATACCATGCACAAGCTTGTGAAGAAATAACAGATCGGCGCGATTTCGTCGGCAGCAAAGTGATGGCAATGATAATAATCCAGCAGCGTTAGAACGAGATCCAGAGCCATTTCTAGCGAAACGATGGTTGTAAATGCTTAGGAATTTTTTCTGGACTCGCTCAATGGCGTTGCTGCTGGAATTAGGAATGCCATTCCAGATCCCAGATGCATACTCTAGTTGAGGAAGACATAGCGCGGTGTACAATTTTCGGAAGGGTACAGGAGAACGGAATTCTCTAGACATTCTGCAAACACAGCCTAGGGTGCGAAGACCCCGCAAAGCAACACGCTTAGCGTGAGCAGAAAAGTGTAAGGTGCTGTCAAAAAGAACACCTAGATCATTGATCTCACATAACTTACACAACGACACAGAATTGACAGAATATAAAAATGGCACACTAGATGTTTTTCGAGTGAAACTCATTACCTTGGTTTTTGAAATATTTAGGGAGAGGTTATTGCTCCTGCACCATTCAGAAAAAGAACACAAATCAGATTGCAGCAAGCGACAATCGATAACTGAATGAATTTCCTTAAATATCTTTATGTCATCGGCATACAAAAGGAAAGAAGAATTCCGAATGACAGAAGAAACATCATTAACATAAATTAAAAAGAGGAGTGGGCCCAGTACCGACCCTTGAGGAACCCCACTAGTAGCTTTATACAAAGAGGACGTTTGGCCATTAACGGCAACGTAACATAATCTATCAAGAAGATAGCTATGGAGGAGATTCACAATTGAAGAATCAACATCAAAGTGTACAAGTTTATCCACAAGCAGCGAATGGCTGACAACATCAAAAGCTTTGCTAAGGTCACAGTAAATAGCATCAACCTGTCCTCTCTGCGAAATAGGCGTGGAGACTTGCATCATGAAACTGGCAAGATTAGTGACAGTTGAGCGGCCAGCGAGAAACCCATGCTGATTCACAATCAATGAATTTTTTACATCAAAAGACAATATTTTGTGAAGAGCAAGCTCAAAGATTTTGGATGCGGCACAAAGAAGGGAAATAGGGCGGTAGTTCGAGACGTCACTTTTACAGCCAGACTTAAACACTTGGAAAACACGAGCAGTTTCCCACATGCTAGGAAACGTTGAAGCATGCAGACACTTATTAAATATGGCAGTCGATACTGGTACAAGTATACTGCCATAGGCTTTAGTATGCAGAGGGGATGCCATCTGCCTGGGCCAGCTGAAAAGGATGGTTTCAAGCGCTTAATGCATTCTGAAATGGAATCTTCATCTAGCGACACAGCATCAGCTGTGCCAACTGCCTTAACCTGTCGACCGTTACTAGCTACAGAGGCAGGAGACTTATAGACAGATGAAAAATGCATGGCAAAACAGTCAGCAATGGCTTGAACTTCTACTCCATTTGGATCCAGTATCCTGAAGGACTCGCCGCTTTTGCTCGGACCGTTTGCGCACATACTTCCAAAACTCAGCCGGCCTGTCAGACGCGCTTTTTTTCTAAAAATGAAATATATAGACTGTGATCCTGTTTATAAAGGCGTTTACAAAGAGTACGAAAACGACAGAATTCTTCCTTCAAATGAGTTGATGCAGAACGTTTGTACTTCCTGTGTGCACGATCTTTATGTTTCAGTGCACTTATAAGTTCTGATGAGAACCAGGAGGGATATTTACAATGATGAGGTGTATACTGGGAATGAACTTGCGCATGCTGGTCCAGATAGCTCCGTAAACTGATCGACTTGATCATCAACATTGGGTTTGTCATTTACCAGTGACCAATCTGTGGTGGACAAGTCATGGTACAAGCCAACGTAGTCACCTCGCTTGAAGGCAAATCTGGGCGTTTTGTCGATTTTTCTGGGAAAGCTTGGTTTTTCTGGTGAAATACAGAGTGTTAGTTTGAGTGGTGGGTGAAATTTGTCAGGACGAACAAGAGAGATGTGAGAGAGTGATACTTCGATAGGTTGATTATTAGAAATACACAGATCTAAGACGTTACCACAGGAATTGGCAATACTATTGTGCTGCTGCAGGGAATTAAAAGCGAGAAAATCTAGCAATACGCTGCATTTGTTCTTTAAGAAATGATGATAATGAGAAAAATTAAGTGTGGTCCAGTCAATTCCCGGTGTGTTAAAATCGCCAAGTACAAGAATTTTGTGCTTCTTATGTGAAATTACCACATTTTCAATAGAAGAGACGATCTGATTAAAAGCAATTGGTGAAACGCTAGGCGATACATAGAAATATCCAATCAACAATTTTTCACAGTGCTCAAGACTAATTTCGATCCAAATTGATTCAGAAATTGTTTCTATGTCCTTGCGTCTAAAAGATCTTAGAGAACTGTCTATAGCCATCAATACACCACCACCTTTTTGTTTAGTTGCACAGAAGTCCGATCACTGCGGAAGGTGGTGTAGTTCGACGGAAGATAGTCACAGGAAGGAATTTCACTGCACAGCCACGTTTCAGAAATCGCAATAAGGTCAAAACAAGACGAAACAACATTAGCAAAGAATTCGCGCGTCTTAGTGCGAAGACCACGAGCGTTCTGATAAAATATATCCAAATTACACGGCACCGTTGCTTACGGGTGCGCACTCTGAGGGATGGCGCATGTCGTCGTGGAGAATCCCACGGAATGGTTTGAAAATGCAACCACACGGCCACATTGACGGGTCATTCAGACGTTTCGATGTATCTTCGTCAACTGTAACGCAGAACGAGGAGTAAGAAGGATATTTTGTTTTGAGCCACCGGCAGGAAATGGCAGAAAGGTCAACAGACTCAATGTGTTTCTTGAGGTCAGCAGATGTAGTGTCAGGGCTCAACTTGGACACAAATATAGCCCACTGCCGCTGGGCTCGTTGGGGGATTTGAGCCACTAACAAAGTGGACGAGTCCATGGCTCCAGTAGATACATGTGTTTTTCTTTTCGTTTCCTTTCTTGCACACACTGTGACATTGGCCGAAGAGGTTTCCGTACGATCGACAACGCGGAGCTTCAAATCACGCTGAAAACCTGGTGGTGGGGTAAAAGGTGGGAGCGTTTCGGTGTTACGAGTCGTCTCAGAGGTCGCAGGGGTGTCGGAGTTCACGGAAGACTTTGCCGTTGGAGACGTTGGAGAATTTGCAGCCGTTGGAGACTTTGCAGCCGTTGGAGACTTTGCAGCCGTTGGAGACTTTGCAGCCGTTGGAGACTTTGCAGGACGTTCCCCTAGCTTAGGGGTGACGCAGCGTGTCAGCTCATCGCGCAGAAAACGAACCTCACCACGAAGGGAGGCGACGATACGGACCTGCTGCTCAGCCACTCGGGAAGGTTCCTTTCGCAGGCGCTCATTATCTTCCCGCAGCTGTGAGACCTCGTCACTCAGAAACGAAATCCCTTCCAGCGCGTCGAGGAGCAGGCGGCGAAGGCCGGCTACCTCCTCGCCAAGGTCACCCGAAGGGGCGAGAGGTGGACTGGTTGGGGAACCACGTGGCGGCAGGGAACACACCGCCGTCGGGCATACCTCTGTCTCGTCGTTAGGCCTGTCACCATGATGGGCGGAATCGCACAAATTGCACGAAAATGTACGCGCTCCGGACTTCAAGAGCTGCAGTTGGTCATCCGGCCAAGTCACACACTTCGCGTGCACACGTTTTTCGCAGATTTCGCAGCGGAAAAACTGCTGCTTACCGAAAAAAGGGCACGAGCAGAGCACACACGCATCCCGGCTGGGCGCCATGCTGCGGGACTTATAATAATAATAATAATAATAATAATAATAATAATAATAATAATAATAATAATAATAATAATAATAATAAAACGTTTATTTAATGTGCCCAGGAACAACCGTAAGGTCTTTGTACTGGCGCACGAAAAAAAAACAAAAAGCAAAGGAAACATTCATAATAAAATATCAGGGATAAAAACGTTATAAAATTGCACATATACAACTATGCGCAGGCAGAAACAAAAATATCAACAGTGTACGAGGCTATGTAAGTACAGTGCAAAGCTCGGAGCAGAACAACGACTGGGAGCTGTGAAAAACATCGAGCTCCAAAAAGTAAGCATTGTAAAGACGTTGTATCCTGCCAATGGTCGAATGTTCACAGAGGCAGGCGGTTACATGAAAAGGTCTATTCTCTCTGGTCAGCTTACATGGAATTCGGAAATTAAGACAGTTGAGCAGTACAGGGCAGGATATGATACCATGTACAAGCTTGTAAAGAAATAACAGATCAGCGCGATTTCGTCGGCAGCAAAGTGATGGCAATGATAATAATCCAGCAGCGTTAGAACGAGATCCAGAGTCATTTCTAGCGAAACGATGGTTGTAAATGCTTAGGAACTTTTTCTGGACTCGCTCAATGCCGTTGCTGCTGGAATTAGGAATGCCATTCCAGATCACAGATGCATACTCTAGTTGAATGAAGGAAAGAAGATTACTTTTAAGGGCTCGTTTTTGCTTTGTTAGACACAATATTAATGAGAACTAACAGACAGCAATGCCAAGGAATGTATAGGGGTGTTATATGTAGTAATTAGAATATAAAGTGTGAAGAAAGTAAAGTGGACGAAAAGATAACCTGCCGCCGGCAGGGACCGAACCTGCGACCTTCGAATAACGCGTCCGATGCTCTACCACTGAGCTACGGCGGCGGTCATCTCCCCGTCCACTTTATAGGGTATATATGTGGATTGAAACTTAGGAGTGTCAGTCAGCGCCAGTCGCAGCCATGGCGGCGAGTGTGGAACACTCTTTTTTCTGCCTTTTTTTGTTGGCGTCACGTAGCACGTGATCTATTTACGAGCAGGCAGCTGACCAATAATCCCTCGCATACTACCTGAAGGCATCATGTCTGCCAGAACGAGACCCTCGCTATGAATGAAGGAAAGAAGATTACTTTTAAGGGCTCGTTTTTGCTTTGTTAGACACAATATTAATGAGAACTAACAGACAGCAATGCCAAGGAATGTATAGGGGTGTTATATGTAGTAATTAGAATATAAAGTGTGAAGAAAGTAAAGTGGACGAAAAGATAACCTGCCGCCGGCAGGGACCGAACCTGCGACCTTCGAATAACGCGTCCGATGCTCTACCACTGAGCTACGGCGGCGGTCATCTCCCCGTCCACTTTATAGGGTATATATGTGGATTGAAACTTAGGAGTGTCAGTCAGCGCCAGTCGCAGCCATGGCGGCGAGTGTGAAACACTCTTTTTTCTGCCTTTTTTTTTGGCGTCACGTAGCACGTGATCTATTTACGAGCAGGCAGCTCGTAAAAACGAGCCCTTAAAAGTAATCTTCTTTCCTTCATTCATAGCGAGGGTCTCGTTCTGGCAGACATGATGCCTTCAGGTAGTATGCGAGGGATTATTGGTAAGCTGCCTGCTCGTAAATAGATCACGTGCTACGTGACGCCAAAAAAAAAAAGGCAGAAAAAAGAGTGTTCCACACTCGCCGCCATGGCTGCGACTGGCGCTGACTGACACTCCTAAGTTTCAATCCACATATATACCCTATAAAGTGGACGGGGAGATGACCGCCGCCGTAGCTCAGTGGTAGAGCATCGGACGCGTTATTCGAAGGTCGCAGGTTCGGTCCCTGCCGGCGGCAGGTTATCTTTTCGTCCACTTTACTTTCTTCACACTTTATATTCTAATTACTACATATAACACCCCTATACATTCCTTGGCATTGCTGTCTGTTAGTTCTCATTAATATTGTGTCTAGAAAAGCAAAAACGAGCCCTTAAAAGTAATCTTCTTTCCTTCATTCATAGCGAGGGTCTCGTTCTGGCAGACATGATGCCTTCAGGTAGTATGCGAGGGATTATTGGTCAGCTGCCTGCTCGTAAATAGATCACGTGCTACGTGACGCCAAAAAAAAAAGGCAGAAAAAAGAGTGTTCCACACTCGCCGCCATGGCTGCGACTGGCGCTGACTGACACTCCTAAGTTTCAATCCACATATATACCCTATAAAGTGGACGGGGAGATGACTGCCGCCGTAGCTCAGTGGTAGAGCATCGGACGCGTTATTCGAAGGTCGCAGGTTCGGTCCCTGCCGGCGGCAGGTTATCTTTTCGTCCACTTTACTTTCTTCACACTTTATATTCTAATTACTACATATAACACCCCTATACATTCCTTGGCATTGCTGTCTGTTAGTTCTCATTAATATTGTGTCTAACAAAGCAAAAACGAGCCCTTAAAAGTAATCTTCTTTCCTTCATTCATAGCGAGGGTCTCGTTCTGGCAGACATGATGCCTTCAGGTAGTATGCGAGGGATTATTGGTCAGCTGCCTGCTCGTAAATAGATCACGTGCTACGTGACGCCAAAAAAAAAGGCAGAAAAAAGAGTGTTCCACACTCGCCGCCATGGCTGCGACTGGCGCTGACTGACACTCCTAAGTTTCAATCCACATATATACCCTATAAAGTGGACGGGGAGATGACCGCCGCCGTAGCTCAGTGGTAGAGCATCGGACGCGTTATTCGAAGGTCGCAGGTTCGGTCCCTGCCGGCGGCAGGTTATCTTTTCGTCCACTTTACTTTCTTCACACTTTATATTCTAATTACTACATATAACACCCCTATACATTCCTTGGCATTGCTGTCTGTTAGTTCTCATTAATATTGTGTCTAACAAAGCAAAAACGAGCCCTTAAAAGTAATCTTCTTTCCTTCATTCATAGCGAGGGTCTCGTTCTGGCAGACATGATGCCTTCAGGTAGTATGCGAGGGATTATTGGTCAGCTGCCTGCTCGTAAATAGATCACGTGCTACGTGACGCCAAAAAAAAAAGGCAGAAAAAAGAGTGTTCCACACTCGCCGCCATGGCTGCGACTGGCGCTGACTGACACTCCTAAGTTTCAATCCACATATATACCCTATAAAGTGGACCGGGAGATGACCGCCGCCGTAGCTCAGTGGTAGAGCATCGGACGCGTTATTCGAAGGTCGCAGGTTCGGTCCCTGCCGGCGGCAGGTTATCTTTTCGTCCACTTTACTTTCTTCACACTTTATATTCTAATTACTACATATAACACCCCTATACATTCCTTGGCATTGCTGTCTGTTAGTTCTCATTAATATTGTGTCTAACAAAGCAAAAACGAGCCCTTAAAAGTAATCTTCTTTCCTTCATTCATAGCGAGGGTCTCGTTCTGGCAGACATGATGCCTTCAGGTAGTATGCGAGGGATTATTGGTCAGCTGTCTGCTCGTAAATAGATCACGTGCTACGTGACGCCAAAAAAAAAAGGCAGAAAAAAGAGTGTTCCACACTCGCCGCCATGGCTGCGACTGGCGCTGACTGACACTCCTAAGTTTCAATCCACATATATACCCTATAAAGTGGACGGGGAGATGACCGCCGCCGTAGCTCAGTGGTAGAGCATCGGACGCGTTATTCGAAGGTCGCAGGTTCGGTCCCTGCCGGCGGCAGGTTATCTTTTCGTCCACTTTACTTTCTTCACACTTTATATTCTAATTACTACATATAACACCCCTATACATTCCTTGGCATTTCTGTCTGTTAGTTCTCATTAATACTCTAGTTGAGGAAGACATAGCGCGGTGTACAATTTTCGGAAGGGCACAGGAGAACGGAATTCTCTAGACATTCTGCAAACACAGCCTAGGGTGCGAAGACCCCGCAAAGCAACACGCTTAGCGTGAGCAGAAAAGTGTAAGGTGCTATCAAAAAGAACACCTAGATCATTGATCTCACATACCTTACACAACGACACAGAATTGACAGAATATAAAATAATAATAATAATAATAATAATAATAATAATAATAATAATAATAATAATAACCCTTTGTAATGGGTTGGAAACTTTAAACCACCCACTAGTTACGTAATTCGTATTGTGTGACGCCCGGTCGTTATTTCGCTCTCCCACCACGCTTTATAACATACCCTAACGTGAGAAAGAGATAGAGAGAGGGAATTACCTTTATTGAGACCCTGAGGAAATGGATCATGGGGGCCTTATGGGCTGCCTTGGCAACCAATAGAAGTGCACTTGCCAGGAACCCACTACGCTATAAATCATCATAATTTTTGTGAAGTAGGGAAGCAGCCACTATGCCATTTTTCGTCATTCTGCGGAGAAGCCAGGTACCCGCTAAACACCTGTAAGGCATTATGTGCACATTGTTGATGCTGTGGCTGATGACGATGAAGAGTTATGGCTAAGCCCTTTGTAATGGGTTGGAAGTATTCAACAACCTACTCGTTGCGCAATTCGCATTGTGTGACTCCTGGTTACAGAATTCGCGTTGTGTGACGCCTGGTTGTTATTTACACTTCTACCACGCTACATTATATATGTTAATGTGGTTCCTTCCCGACATGAAGCCTGTGTAGGGTCCTTTTGCTTATTTTGTCCTTATTTCGTTTTTTCTTTTTTTATTTCGCGCGATAGCGGTTACGAACACCGGCGGCGGCGGCGTACAACTACGCTGCCAAAAAGAGCCCTTGTTGTGATCTCATAACAGCTTTTGCTGTAAAACTCCATATTGTCCTTGTTCTTATGATACTTTTCAGAGTTTAGTAGAGTGACTTAACGCTGAACAAGGAAAAAAAAAACAAAAAGAAAGAATGGACAGCATCACCCGAAATAAGAACTATCTGTCAACTATCTGTTCACGCGGCATAAACTAGAACGTGTTTAAAAATGTAAATAAGTATGACTTAACCAAACACTGTTTTATGCCCAGAAAGTGAGAAACAACAACTAATTTAACGCAAAGCCCTGTTGGGGTTCATAAGAAAGCTCGCTAAACTTTTGATGACCATGTCGAAAGATGTGCGTTTCTAAATTGCTTTCGACGTTTGAAACAAAGTGCTCGTGAAAGAAATTCTCTTTTGCCTAGACTGGTGTTGCGAGCTCTAGCGGCAAAATATCACACGCTCGCTCTTGGGTAATTTTATTATACGAAGAACCACTTTACTACTTAGACCCGCAGACTACATATATGCGTAATATTGTCGGGAGTACAAAGCTTCCGGAGGAGATATTTCTGGAGAGTTGAAAATGCTTTCGGAGTTAATTTGGTCCGAAAGCTCCAGGCTACGGCTAGGACGAACAATGACAATAAAAAAGTGGACATTTGACACTCTTAGCGTGAGTGCTGGGAATTTTCTTACTTATTTTGATTCCAATGGCAAAAAGCCGTCCGCCAAGCCGTGGAAATTTCTCTCATTCGCGGAAACTTTCCATTTCATTTTTTTAAAAGCTGGAATTAGTGTCGACAGATCTAATCAGTCAGAGCGTACCGAATTTTGCTGCGCTGATTCGGGAGAACTGCCCATACTCTGCCATTAAAGAAAGTGGATGAAGTAAAAGACACAAAGATAAAATCGAGAGAGCAGAGAGCAGGAGTAAAAGCAAGCTGTGATTACCATGATATTTCTGACTTATGATAATTGTTTTAAAGTAATGTGTAAATATGTGATATATAATGTGCGTCAATCAGTTGTGTCATACTTTATTATTGTGAATGTAGAAATGAAATGAAAAGGCACCATAGGTTATGTTCTCCCGATGTATATTCTTGAAAATGGTATATAAATTTCCCTCGAATTGCAAAAAAAAGGCAAGTAAAAGAAGCACATGCCACCATAGTTACTACCACATTGCAGAACATGCAGTTTTATAGCCCCAAATGGCTGCCATGTTACTGTGCTTCGCAATTTCTGAAGTTCTCGACGAAGGCTACTTTCCCAACCCATTTGTTTAGAATAGAGAAACCGATGTAGAGTGAACGAGGTTAAAGCGTTAAGATTGATTACTTGAACGAAACCAAACAGCTTACACCTATTGGCCAATGCACGTCTTCGTTCAACATCTTCCATTGGTAAATCCGCGTTTTGCAATGCTGTAAAACGAGGATTGCGAAACTATCGCGTTACGGCTCAAAATCACGGCAGTAAACGCCGTTTTTCAAACAGCAATGGATTTCAGGAGTGTTGTGAGATCTGAAGTTTAGGGATGCTTTCTGAACCGCAAGAGCATTCACACAGAAGAAAATTAGCGCTCACATCACACACCCACACGCGCATGCAGACACACACACACGCACGCGCACGCACGCACGCACGCACGAACACATACACACACACACTACTGTGTGTGTGTGTTGAAGCGCGAATTGATGTTCGCCGTAAGGCTGGTTCGATTTTTCAATACGATCGTGCACCACCAGATTTGAACGAAAAGTTCCTTCGGGATCGGAAATTTCAAAGCAATCGCGCGGAAAACAGCGATGTGGCCTTTAAGAATAAAATTGCTCGCTGCGTTTATGCTCGAGCTGTTTACGACCCAGGAACCCGATAGGTAGACCGCAGTCCTTGTGCTTGCAATACTTGTGTGCATGCATTTAAGCGTGCGCATGCGTTTAAGCGTGCGCATGCAATAAGGCAAGGCTTAGCGCATGAAATTATCGGGATATTTAAACGCGCAGAGGTCATTAACGATACCAGTCCTTTTAAACTAGATACCTCACATAATCTTTTTTGTCATCGTCATTATTGTTCTGATATTTATCCTCACATTCGCGCGTTTTCACATCTGCTTTTGACAGTGTCTTAGTCTACCCTGTGTCGTAGCAGTAGTAGTAGTAGTAGTAGTAGTAGTAGTAGTAGTAGTAGTAGTAGTAGTAGTAGTAGTAGTAGTAGTAGTAGTAGTAGTAGTAGTAACAGTAGTACTGGGCGTAACTTAGGTCACGTGACCAGAGGGGAGAATGAATAAAATAAAACGAAATGATGATGATGATGCTAAATGATGCCGACAATGCTCGAAACGAGTCTACCCTCGCATACACTGCCACGCTTACAGCTTCGATGTCCGACGGTCTGCACCACGTGAAAATGGCTAAATTTATTTTTCTTCTTTAGTGGTAATCCCAGAAAAGATATTCTTCTATTTCTTTGTGCTAGCCTATGTACTTGCTTGTAATCCCCCTCGCTTAGTGACGGGATAAAGTCGGCATTAATACCCTTCGGAGAGGCAGCAAAATGTGTAGCAAATACACTTGCTCCAATGAGCCAACAGAATACGGGAAGTCCGGCGCACAACCGAGGTGCAAAGATCACCCATAGAGAAACATATAAACAAGTCCTGTGGCTGTGTTACCACTACTCAGTGTGGGATCTTTATTAATTTAGCTGGTTGCCCGAGTCTGTAATCCATTCTGCGTAGCGAAGAAAAGAGAAACGGCAATACAAAAGCTGTCAGTGTTGTTCTTAGAGGCAGCTCACGTCCTTGCCGGGCCGTAATTTTCTCTTTGACGTTAAGGTCCCGGATGGCCATGTACTGGCGTGGTGTGCCGGAAGTTGAACTAAGCTTTCTGCCAGGCGTCTCACTAACTTAATATCTCGTATAAGCGCTGCTTTTTACGGGTTATTACACCGGCTTAATAGCGGGCCGACGATGTCACTCTCTGCCACAAACACGTGAGCTGATTCCTGAACCTGGTCGAAGCGTGTGCTTCCTTTTCAAGCTGCGATATGTTTACGAGACGTTATCTCCCTGGCTTTCGCAAATGATTCTTTGTCAGGGATGTTCTTCTAGCATCGTTGACAGCGATAGTCTTACCTTATGGTTGGGTTGCATTATCATAAGTGAAACCTAAATGTATCGTACGTTCATTCATTACGAACCACCAGGAAATCATTTGCTTGTTGTTTGGCGCATGATGAGACGGCTGAGTCCGCTATGGGAGAAACGGCATGGTGAGGAAGGTTTCGATCGTTATACCCTAAGTGCACCTTCACCTATTTGTGCACGTGAGAGAAATGGAACAAGAATCGGTTCATCTTCGTTTTTTTTTTCTTTTTAATGAAAGGTCCACCAGCTTTGGATGTTCCAGGAGAGCGGGGTACGGAACACTTCACCGAAGTTTTCATAAACAGTCCTGCCACTGAGTGTTCATAACGGACACATAGCGAAATAGATTGAAGCAGGAAAATGACAGCAACAGCAGCAGCAGCAACAAAAACAACAGCAAAAAAACACGCACTGCATTTAAGGAAGTATGCCCTGCATCAGTAAAAGCAACCACGTGGCTTTCCGGTACATACTGTGACACATTGTGTGTGGTCAGCAGAAGGAGCTACATGAAGGTAACAGCTCGCGAGGAACTTCTTGACACCTGCTGCCTCTTGGAGTGAGGTTTTTGGGAAAATAAATAAACGCTATACATCCTTCGTAACAAACGCTGCCCAAAAGCAGCTTCTGCGAACGTAATCTAGGACGTCACACTCTTTATCACCAAGGCTAGGAATTGGGATGCCCTGTGTAATGTATTGCTTCAGTTCGTGCTCCGGAGTGCCCACTGAACGCAACACTTCCAAGGAAGCATTCTGGTCGGGTACAATTGCAGCTGTCGCCGATGACTGAGCTCCCGTAATAACCATTTGCGGGGTTTCGCTTCGGAGGTTCTTTGCGGTGGTTGCGTCCGCTTGTGTTAATCTCATCGCCCTCTTGGTGTTTCGCTGACTGCCACGGACGGCGCAATCGAACGCACGCAAGTGATGGATGACAGTGGCGGTTGCGCCTTCACATTGGGAAACGTAACAACGCCATATTTCGTCACGCTACTCGATGAAGGGTGAGGGAAATGTACAATCCTACACAATAAGAAAGAGAGAAAAAGTTCTTGGACTCTTTTTGAGGTGTCCTGACAGGCCACGTATGTGACTCTGCTTAAAGAGACACGTTAACCTTCCTTAGAGGTCATTGTGCGGGACCCAAGAGAGAGTTCACGTGTCAGCTTTGTTTATTTTGCGCAAGATGTTATGAGATCATTTCAGCGGCCGTTTTTGGTGCCGTAGTTGTCCGCCGCCGCCGCCGCCGCCACCGCCGGTGTCCGTAACCGCTCGAAATAAAAAAAATTCCAGGATGGAACGAGGTTCGAACCTGGGCCCTCTGCGTGGAAGCCCAGTATTCAACCTCTGAGCCATGCCGGTGCTTGAAACTGCTTTGCAAAAAGGTCCTATACAGGCTTCATGTCGGGAAGGAACTGCATTAACATATGCAATATAGCGTGGTAGAAGAGTAAAATAAGCACCAAGCGTCGCACAACGCGAATTCTGTAACCAGGCATCACACAATGCGAATTGCGCAACGAGAAGGTTGTTGAATGCTTCCAACCCATTACAAAGCGTTCCGCCATAATTCTTCATCGTCATCAGGCACAGCATCAACAAAGTGCGCTAATGCCTTACATGCGTTTAGCAGGTACCACGGCTCTCCGTGGAATGACGAAAAATGGCATAATGCCTGCTTTCCTACTTCTAAAAAATTAGTGATTTATAGCGTAGTGGGTTCCTCAGAAGTGCATTTGTATTGGTTGCCAAGGAAGTCCACAAGCGCATGATCCATTTCCTCGGGGTCTCAGTAAAGTTCTTCGCCCATCTCTCTCTCCTACGTCAACGTACGTTATAGAGCATGGCGGGAGAGGGAAATAGGGACCGGGCGTCACCTAATGCAAATTGCATAACTGGTGAGCCGTTTAAAGCTTCCAACCCATTACAAAGGGGTGAGCCATAATTCTTCATCGTCATGAGTCGTCGCGTCCACAAAGTGCACATAATGTCTTACAGACGTGTAGCTTGTGCCCCGCTTCTCCGCAGAATGACGAATAATGGCTTAGTAGGTGCTTCCCAACTTCACGAAAATTACGATTTATGGCGTAGTGGGTACCTTGCTGGTGTACTTGTATTAGCAGCCCCAAGAGAGCTTACAACGGGCTCTAGAAACGCCGCTCTTCCAGCTTTCGCTGTGACTGTGCTGCGGTTTCAGCGCAGGCCTGGCGTTTTTTTAATGCTCCTCCTCTCCACTTCTCTTCTCCTTCTACTCTCCCCCTCCTTTCCTTCCTCCAACGCGCTGCTAGGCCACGCATGGTGACGTCATCTTGCGCACACCAAACGGCCTAACCTCCGACCTAAGCGCATTCGCAGTTAAAAAAATGCATCGTACGTTCTTCTAGAACCACTTTCTATCTCTCCTTCATACGTGCGTGTACCTTAATGCCGGGCGTACAGAAGCTTCTCATTGGAGGCACGCCACTCAAAGCCGTATCATGCCAACGAGCAGGAATTATCCGGCGGGTTGCCTCCCAGACCTAATCATCCAGTTCAGTGTTCAGGCTTCTTCCTAATCACGCGATGAGAGTACTTAGTAGCGTGGGTAGTGCATGACTCGACAGTACACGACATTGAAACAGAAAAACGCCACTACTTTGAGTTCGTCACGCTGTAATCGGCCCTCGTATTCCATCGATAATCTCTACCTATGTATTCGATCTTTGTATCGCTTGCGTTTGGAGCGCCTAGTTCCCAGTATTGTTCAGAGTGATCGCTAAGGACAGCACGTAATGAGAACATGACGACGTATCGTTGCACTCGATTGCATTAAGGATGGTAGTAAGAATTAGGCTGTTGAAGCGACAAGTAAATGTAAATTGCTTACGCTAGAATAGAATAATAGAAGTCTACCTCAGCGGGATATTGGGCTTTGGCGTGTATCTTTCGTGTTGTATTTTTCCAATTCTCTTTTCTTTTCCATTGCCGAATTGTATAGCGCAAACGGGGTCCAAAGACCCCGTTTGCGCTATACAATTCGTCATGACATACCAACTAGCCCAAGCCGATACCCTTCTTTTCCATTGCGTTCGCAATAGGGTCGCCAGCTCGGAAGATAATATTGCCACAGAGCGCATGAGAAGCTTGAGGTTTGCGGGAGGCCGTGAATAGGGGCTGGACGGAAAAGAAGTTGAAAGAGGTTAAGTGCGATGAAGGTGACGTGAAGTTTGTACTTAAATAAATAAATCAACAAAAACAGTCAGTTTCGCCTCAAGGGCGAAGCAATGAATGCGATAGCAACAAATTGGAAGGCTCTAAGAAGTAAGGCTAGCAGCTAACTCCTTCAGGATGTGAACTGGCGTAGCTCCAGAAAACGCCTAAAGGAAATGTGACCACTGCAGCGAGCCATGAGACACGCCCCACAGAAAGTACGACGCACCGGGCGATGCTGTCGACGTGAACATTATACAGAACATGACGGCGACAGGAAAAAAACCGCCGAGACTGTCGATAGGATCGCTATCGTAATAATAAAATGTACCCTAAGCGATACTTGATGTCTGGTTCCTCTGTGGATTGTCAGAACCTAAGAAAATGCATAAGCTCCAACCGCAGCCATCGCAATCCAAGGCAAGAAAAAAATTAGTTGCAGAGATGCCCCATCGAATTACTTTCGCCCATTTTGTTTACGTCACGCACCACTGCCTGTTTTGATAGCCGAATTTGGACACACCGATACAGATATGAGCCGCCTGTCTTAGATAGAGGACTTCAACGTCACCTCGGCAAATTTTAACAGATATACTGGCATCAGTACCAAGCCAAAAGTAGCATTTCATTCAGAAAATACCAACCTTTAATTTGCTATATGCCAAATATTTACATTAGCAGAGATCAAATACTTGCGCTTCGAGTGAACACTAGCTGTCGCGACTCTCATGAGCAAATGAGGTTGACGTGCACGGGGGTCTCGTGGGTTGAGCCAATAATTAATATTTGGTTGTAACTGACAAAAGCACCAAACTCTTTTATTACTTCTAACCCCAAAACCTCAGGCACGTGCTTCATAAAGCTCGTTTCGAAATCAATCAACGTTCCTCCATCGTCTTTCAAAAGTTGGCTTTGCCACATGACGTAAACATTTTACAGCAAAGCACTTTTTACAAACATTAGTTTTCGTTACATTACACTCTTGCCTTACAGATAGAGCACTCTTTACAGGAGTCGTGTGCAGACATCGTGCTGGCGCTGTGTCACAGAGGTGTGTTAAAAAGAAAGCAAAGAATTACATTTACATGCTATCCGTTCTGACTGGCAAAGAACACACCTGTTTAAATCTTCAAGGCAATTCCATTTCACTAAACTGCGAGAGTCCTTAATTTTGACGACCATAGCCAGCGAAAGACGACTGCTGGCCGCCACCCACATTTCTTCTGATGGGGGCGCTTGCAAATGCGTTTCATACCGCAATTAAGTCCTTTATGGCCTAATGTCATTTTAATGAATATTTGTAGGCACCTTACTGATAGTCATTTCCTGTGGTGAGTATTCTAACCTTACTCTCGCCGTATAAGAAGCATGGCTGCGCACACCTAGAAATTGTTTTTTTTTTCATTAGATGTCTTTACCATGACGCCGAAGCGTTTTGCCGTACACTAAAGAGCTAAACGGCGCTCTTCAAATAACGCATGATCACGGAAGAGCTCGCATGAGAGGATTCACTTTAGGTAGAAGGCGAAGGAACTAACGTCTTCCTCGTGAGAATGCCCTGCTGTTAAAATAGCCGTCAAGCTGGAAACGCACGAAATCAACGGACGTAGGCTTCGCACTCCTACCCTTCAAGCCTCCCAAAGTCCCCAGGAAAATTAAAGTACATAAGTGAGTTTGTTAAATTGCAGAGCAAGCCTTTGCAGGAAGTCCTGTAGCGACAGAGTCCCGTGTGCTCAAGTTACTACTCCTCCAGCGGAAATCTCTCGAAATAAAACCAGCGCTATTCCCCCGTCGTTTCTTCTAAGAAAAATCCTCCCTCTCGAAGGAGTTTGTTTTTCCTATTTTTGTTCTTCGACCGTATCCAAACACACGAACTGCTGCGATTGGAGGAGGCATTACCAAGAGCTGGAGGGTAGGGGTCGAGGAGTGATTAGGACATAGCGAATGCTTGTGTGCACTGCATGCGAAGCTACGTGCACTCGAGATGCTACGGGGCATTGCGTATACTCACGGCCAATATCGTCGCATCTGTTGTGCAGGGAAGCCGTAGAAATGACCCTTCGTTCCATGCAGAGGCAACGTTCGACGAAAAAGCACCCCGAAACGACCGCGTTGCTATGGTCAAAACGTCACGTACGACTGGTCGTTTATAGCCCGCATAGTTGCGCACAATACAAGAAAAGCTAATAATGATATCCAGTACCAATCGCCATGCCACTACGAATGCTTTTCGAGAAGCGTGTTAAAGACCCTGAGATGCGACGAAATGGGTCAAGTGATTCTGCAGTCGTTACCTCTAGGAGCCGTATTCTAATTATTACAGTTCCCTGATTTTTTTTGTTTTTCTGCATAGCAGAAATTGGGCCCATACAAAGTATACTTTTAAGGTGATATCTGCAGACACTAATGGAATGTTGCCAAAGATCTATGTGACAGGCTGTAGCAGTGAAGATCTATCTATCTATCTATCTATCTATCTATCTATCTATCTATCTATCTATCTATCTATCTATCTATCTATCTATCTATCTATCTATCTATCTATCTATCTATCTATCTATCTATCTATCTATCTATCTATCTGTCTGTCTGTCTGTCTGTCTGTCTGTCTGTCTGTCTGTCTGTCTGTCTGTCTGTCTGTCTGTCTGTCTGTCTGTCTGTCTGTCTGTCTGTCTGTCTGTCTGTCGGTGGGTAGCTGGGTAGGGAGATAGGTAGGTAGGTAGGTAGGTAGGTAGGTAGGTAGGTAGGTAGGTAGCCTTTGTAATCAGAAGAGGCCAGTGTCCACTCAGGTCCGTGTTCATCGCCATCGCTTCGGGGGACATCGCGGCGTGTGGACGAATGCGTCTGTGCTCCTTTCTGGCGCTACGCAGCGTTTCACGGACATGTTACAAGCCCTCTGGAAACGTAGACGAGGCGGAAGCGAGGTGGATTGGGGGTGGAACACCTCACAAAATGACCGCCGTTATTTTTTGTCTTTTGTTTTGTTAACAGATGCGCGTGACTTTGCCTAGATTTGGCGATGTCCTTGAATTGGTACTGATTAATGGTGTCCCAGAAATATCTCGGTCGAAAATAAATTAATTCTTTGCAAGGGCATCGGGCAAAGTTGCAATAAAATTTTTTTGAAAACTATTTACTACTAAAAATACGAAGTTGCCTTCACTTCAGTGACTGATCGTCATTTAGAATTGCTTTAACTTTTTTTTTAATGATTACTGTTTGAGTGTATGAGTACGTATTCATTTATTTTATTGATAAGCATGACATTCTGGGATGTTTCATATCGGCTGCAACAACTGCTGCTGCTGCTGGTACTTCTACATCTCCTCCTCCTCTTCTTCCTCTTTAAGGGGAACTGGAAAGACTAGCGTGAGATAGTGAAGGCAGTGACCGCAACATTCAAAGAGGCAACAAAAAGTTTAAGCAAACACTTCTACTTTACAGTTCTACTTTAAAATCCTGCTTTACACTGGAGTGAAGTCTCATTTTGTTTGTACCCCAAGCGGCCGATATCAGCAACACGGGGCTGTTACGCTTCGGCTCCGCGATTGGCTCCAGCATCGTCGCATCGCCGGAGCTAATCGTGGAGGCCTTGCATTAATAATAAAACGCCTGGACACCACCCTTTAATTTACAAAGTCTAATAAAATTTTTTACAGCAACAACGCCGCGTAAAGTTTGTCATATGGTCAGTGGGCGATGCTTATGATTCCGCGCGAAGCCTCGGCCGCTAAGCCCTGGCCAGCGAGGTCTTATTCAATCGTCAAGGTCTCGCGGAGTTCCCCAAGGCTTCACTGCAGTTGTAGTAAGGCTGCTATGAGGGCTGTTTGTACGACTTTATCGTATTAACACACTTTTCCAAGTAATCGTCAAATGGCTTCAATAAAAGAGCTTGATGCCTCACAAATCGTCTGTCGCAATTTTTATTTAGAATCCGTCAAGTACGAGCGGAGTTACAAGGATTTGATGCACGCTTCACGCGCTTTTTCTCTCCTTTCGTACTAGCGAGCTCGCTGAAAGCTACCCATGAGAGGGATGTAGCGTGCTGAAAGCTACGCATGAAAGCTACGGACGAAGGGGGCAAGATGATGCGCCGATTGGTCAGCGCGCGTTTCTTTTTTTTTTTCTTCGAACGCGCGGCTTACCTTCAGTGGTATCGCGAGCGCGCTCCCGAACACGTGGCGACATCCCGCGTCGGCCACAATAACTATGCATCTCGCGATGCTCAAACCAGCCAATGGCCACGTATATGGCGCAGTAATTTGGGTATATGACATCATTTGTAGAGAGGAGAGGGAGCGATTTCTAGCTGACTTTGAGAATTAACTGCAAGTTTCAGGCCGCGTGCCACGCTATGATGTTTGACTCACATGTTCTCAGGAGCCTCGACTACCAATCAGCAGCGTTTTCTGACCATGTTGAAAAAGTATTGCAGGGCCCCTTGAAGGGCCGTCTAGACAAAAGGTGAACGACTTAAAGTAACACTTCTAGTCTACTACGGCAAAGCAGTAAGGCGTCCCGGATGTTCAGAACAAACTGCGAACGCTTTAGAGTATTATACGCACTCTACTATGGGAAAGCCACTGTCTCTGGAGCCAAGCATCTCGACGGCAGGTAACTGTTGCCATCGCCGGTAACGTTCAGTGTTATCCCAACTACCCCTCAAGATTCTGTTTAATTCTTGCGGCGAGGATTCAAAAACCTCAAAATCGACAAGCGGCACAGCAGAGGACTTCGTCATAACATGATATCCTTTAATCTGTTAAAAATTTGGCGCAGAGCAAGATGTTGCCAGACGTCAGGCCACGACCTCATATACCTGCTGCTGTAATGACGGCTACCGCTAGGCGGGCCTCTCCGTTCAACGCTGAAACCCCAGTACGCTACACTCTGAGAAGAGGAAGTACTCCGTCACGCGCACGCGCTGCCCACACTCGCTTACAACCTGAGAAAGAAATTGGCCGCCATTCAACCCTGCGAACGTGAATGTCCAGCGACGCCGTATCAAACACAACACATGCTAATTGGGGAGGGAGGGGGTGTATGTTTTATTTATTTATTTTATTTTTACATACTGCAGCCCTATGAAAGGGCTATTGCAGGGGTGAGATTATACAGTGCAGAAAAGGTCGCAACATCCAAATGATACACCAGAAGTAACAACAAAAACAATACGCAACAATAATTTTATTTCAGAGTAGTGGTAGCGATGATCGCTTTGTGGTCGCTGTGTAGACCGGGATTGGGTTCCGCGACCATTTTCAGCAAGACGAATTAGTTCCTTTCCTCGATCGTTGTATTCACGCTGTTCTTCTGGTGTCTTTAATTGTCGTGTTCTACTCATGACAATCTGAGAGTGAACTGAATGAGTTGCTAGACGGGTATCCCATTTATATGTGAAAGCGAGAAGCACACGCGGGGAGAACAAAGGGCCGTTTGACGTCATTCGAAGCACTCGTGTGAAGTGCAAAGCAGCTCAAACCTAATCTTCACAGGGAACGCATGGGGAATGCGTGTTACAGGGAACGTGTGTTCCCATTGTTCACAGGTGCCTTATGCACATGATGCGGTTTTGATGCTTGTTTTGTGGTTTTCTTTATTGAAACGACTACTGAGCTCTATGCTGTATGCTTGATTGCAAGGAAAGATATGCCGTTTGCCTTCAATTGTTAAAGGACCCCTAAACTGCCCAGAGGAGGAAATTTAGTTGTGGCATTCCAGATGTACACGAGTCTTAAGCGAACGCTAGCGGAGTTACACGGGTCTGCTCGTTTCGCTCTTTCCTTCGCTACGCTGCGTTCGTCGGCTCGTCTGTCCACCTCTCCGAATGCCCGTCCTCAGCGCGCGAGGTGAAAATGCAAGGAGCGCGCGCAACTGCTGGCAGAGCAGCACGCGGGCGAATGTTGGTGGTTTAGGGGCCCTTTAACCTGGCGTTTTGTGCTTACGACATGAAATTTTCCGACCAATAAAAGGTATTCTTAATCTTTAGCGGACAAGTGGCGTGAGTACTTGGATTGGCCGAAAATCTATGGCGCATACTCGGTATAGAAGTATTTTGTTTACGCCACGAAATTTTCCAACTAACGAGACTTATACAGCATTGCTGCAAAAGAATATAAAGCCAGTTCCACCCCAAGTGAAAGCGGTACGGACTGTGCAGTATTGATTCGCCTGTGTTTCCCTTGTGTTTACTTTGTGTTTATGTGTCTTTTGTGTACTTTTGTTATGTTCGTCTGCTCTTTTCTACCCTTTTCTGTTCTTTTCGTAGGATTATATGGCACTTATCGTGTGATTATGTGATGCTTATACCCTTATCTGTTCTTCTCTTGTCAATATCTGATTTGTTTTGCAATTATCTATTTTATGTTCTAGGACCTCCCTTCTACTCATTTTCTACTGCTTGCTTCTCCGAGCGCGGTGCCGCTAACTCTCCACTCTGGCGTTGCGCTCTTGCTCGGACCGAATTAGCCCTCCGGCGATGCTGGCTTTCACGGGCAAGCAAGCACTGGCGCTCCAAGCGTGCAGCCTGCTCCGCTTATGTGTATCAAACGTGGGAATTGCCTGGTGCCAACACGGGCCACGAAACGGCGGGAAAAAAACATGAGGCCTGAGACGACGATAGGGCGGTATATTTTAAGCTGCTCCTCAGTTAAAATGGCCGCTCCGCCCACATATTTTCCACATATTCAGAAAACATTTTCTGCGTATGTGGAAAACAGGAAGTAAGTGCTCAACCGGAAGTGCTTGAAGAAGGAACAAGAAAGAGTGTCACTTGGTGCTCGTGCCACTGAAGCAGAAACTCCTGATCGTTTTGTCGTTTCCATTGTCGCCTTACACCTGACGCAGGCGGGTGTACACAGGAAGAAGCAGTGCTCCCTCCCGGTCAAAAACAACTACCGGCGTCCCGCAACGGACATATTGACTCGTTTCCAGTCGAGCAACAATTTTGCCGCATTTTCTTTACTTCCCCTACTGCCCACTCCACCGAGACGCGCCAAAACAAACCGAATTTCCTTGATGCGAAGCGTCTGTTCGTTAAAAAAGCAAAAGCGCATATCGCACTGATGTTCACCTGGTAAACAAAAGAATGTGCTAATCAACTCATTCTACGAGACGAAGTTGACTGTGCATCATGGCGTACACTACTTTGTTCCTAGGTGGAGGCACGTGCTGTAGTGATTTTATGCTAATTTACCGGAGTAGTAGAGTAGAGTAGATCTTTGTATCCGTGGCACACACCCACGCTGGGGAATCGCCTAAGAAAGCACAGAGCCCCGCGTCGCTTCTGTTTCTTTTGCTACGGTTATTCATCCCCGATGAAGTCGCATAGTGAGTGCGCCAGAGACTGAGCGTTCTCGAAAGCACTTCACGGAACGTCTCTTTTAATGCAACGAAACGGTTGTCGGGAGACAGGCTGGCTGACATTTGAAAGTCGTCACTTTTCCGCTGCTACGTGAGAGAGATATAGGTGCGATGAAAATATGTTAATTTCGAAGCTTCTAGTAGGTCTCTGCGATACTTCATATCCTTAGAGGGAGATGTGCTAAGTTCTCTACTGTGGGAGAGCAGGAAGCCGCCTTTGTGCATAGGGTTATTTGAAATAGAACTATGAGTGCTTAAAAAAAATTATTGATCATAGATGATTAACGTTATTAACAATTCAAGATATCATTTTTGCTAGACATGCGTTTACAAAAATCACGAATGAGACTTTAGTCACGTGGCCATAAATCGACACATAAAATGACGTGGAGGCAACATGCATAACTAATGTTTAACTTACACATTTTTAAATAATTTGGCGCAAAGAACTGGGGATACACATGCACATTACATGATGAAACAGAAAGCATGAATAAGGCGTGAATGTGTACATTTCGCGTTCTTACATGGCATTTCTGCCGATACCAACCAATATGCCTGCATGACAAAGCCAGGCAAGCCGAAATACTAGGTTTAAACGGCTATCACAGACCGACACAAAGGGTGAAGACCGCAGCCGACAGCTGTGGGTTAAGAAAAAAAAATCTAAGCCAGTTCCATTCCAAGTGAAAGCTCTGCGAACTGCATTGAGTCGCGTCTGTTTTCCTTTTGTTTATGTTGTGTTTATAAGCCCTTTTCTGTTCTTTTCTTGTTATCTGCTCTTTTATTCTCTTTTCGTGTGATTGTGGGATATTTCCTTGCCGTTTTTGTTCTTGTTATTATCTCATTAGTTTCCGATTTTCTATCTAGAGCAGGGCGTGGAACTCCCGACGCTGGCATTTCACTGTGGCTTCACTGGCACGGCAGACGAATTAGCCCTTCGGCCACGCGTTCACGAGAAAGCAAGCACTGGCGTTCCAAACTTTTAGACTGCTCGGCTTATGAATACCAAACGTAGGACCTGCGTGACACTGGCGCGAGACATAAAGACGAAGGCATGGCGGCCTCTTGAACTGCTTGACGATTTATATTATCATGCGCTCTACTACAGCAGGGCTTTGCGCCGTCTCTAAATCACACAAAACCTCGGCAGATCTTTGTGAGGAAGAACGGACAGCATCTGTCAAGAAGCGCCGGTTAAAAAGCGCCCGCAATTCACTGGCACTGAAAACAGCAGTAATTTTTCGAACCCTCCTACGAGATTATTAAAAGTATACCATAAATTTTGGCTAGATAGCAAATTAAGCAAAAGAGTAAACGTAAAATTACCGCTTCTATGCTTCCTTCAAATCCTTATAGCTAGCCCCTCGGAAGTAGAGTACCTGATTTCACACAATTCCACCTGATCACTCACGAAAAAGAAGTGCTTCTATGTGCTGAACAAGGGATCGATTTGCGAACCTGTATCTTGGATACTTGTCACTTCCTTATCCCTTATATGGCTACCATTATAACTACGGACATAATTATTTGAACAGAAATCTTGCACTCGTAAACAGGGCTTTAGTCTCTTATGGAGATGTCTTCGTCGCTTTTATTTGGCTACACTCTGTTGTCAGCAGCCGCACGTCACCAGCAGGCGATAGCATGACGTAGCATTGAGGGCTTGGGCTTTCATGGTGTTAAGAAAGAATACGTGAAAGCGGCGTGTCTGGACAAAGCTGCCCTTACGAAAATGCCAGATATGGCCCATATATGTTTTATATACGGACGTATATGATCAAATAAGGGGACATATAAAGTCATATATGGCCATATATGAATTTATATAATTATATAAAAGTGTTCATATAAGTCCATATACTGCCATAACCTGCCATATACGGCTTCATATAAGGTCATGTACTGCCATATATGGCTGTACTGATATGCATATAAGGGCACTTATAAGGCTATATAATCCCATATATGAGTGTATTTATATGCATATAAAGGCTCATATATTGCTGTATACTCCCATATATGGATGCAAATATGAATGTAAATGTGTCCAAAAATCGCCAAAAATAAGGGAACTGAAGCATTTGCTCGCTGCCTTCTAATTTCTTTTTCTGTGGTGGTAGACATCTTGAAATGACTAGACACACCAATTACGTCATAATTAAACAAAATAAATTAATTAGCTTTTTAATTACCGGAGAGACGCGGTCGAGTCAAAAGGGAGAATTGCGGCCCTTCCGGCGAAAAGACCATTGCCGCTTTGACATCTTGAGAAATCGGCCTCTGGTAATTATTGCGGAGCAATGAAATTGAACCAAATTCACTGGCGAAACCAAAACCGTAGCTCGAGCGCAACTGGCAGACGACCAGAATGACGTCACTATTCACGACGGCGATTGCAGCGGTGTTAGTTCTTCTGCATTTGTTAACGTAAGTGCACCATACGTGCTCTAATTGCACACGAAATCCGCACAACCCCGAAGCGAAGTCAATTAATCGGTGGCTGGTAAAACACGCTCGCACATTCTGGACATCTCGGAAAGGTAGTTGTGCTGTTCCGAGTTTCGGTTTCGCCTGTGAAATTTGTCAGATTTCATTATTCGCTAGTAATTGCCAGCGGCTGCTTTCGCAAAATCAAAAAGTGGTAACAGGCTCTTCGCAGAATTAAGGGCTGCGATTTTCCCATTTGACTGGACCACTTGTCTCCACTAATTAAAAAGTTAAATAACCCAATTTCTTTGATTCCTGTCGTAATTTATTCCTCTGCTCAGCTTAATTTGCCACCACAAAAAAAAAGTAATTATGAAGGCAGCGTGAATATATCTCATATTTTTATTTCTGAGGATTTTCGGACACATTTCTTGAAACACCTTGAATTAGGGTGCTTATAAAGTCATATACTATGCAATGAACCTACTTTCATTTATTCTAGCTCAATCATGCAGATATGACTTTCCAAAGAATCCATATTGCCTATTTTTGGTCTCTTGACATTGTGCCCCTCATTTTTCATCTGGTTCTTCCACTTGTAGCATTCCTTATTTTGTAATATCTTGAACCATATTGCAGTGAAAAACGAAACGTTTTCAAGCAAACAGCAGGGCCACAACAGAACAACATAATGGGTAATAGTTGGTGTATATTTGTACTTTTTTTAGTGTGCAGACAGTACATTACTTGGAGACAGCAGTGTATTAAAATATTAAAAAAAAGAAGACGGAAGGAAGAAGTTTAAATTAACCATGAGTCGAACCCACAGACAACAGCACTACCAAGCTGTCCGCGTTGCGCGTTAACCGGCTACACCACCCGCGCGCTTTTCTTTCTTTCTTTTTCTTTATTGGATACCGCCCGTGCGCTTGGCAGTGCGAAGGCTTCATTTTTTTTAGTAAAAAAAAATTCTACTTAATAACCATCGCGCCAATTAAATCAGTGCTACGTCGTCAACACCCGGCGTGATCTAGATATGAATAGCTCCGTACTGTTCCGAGACGCGCTAGTTGCGATCTCGCTCGATCACTAACTCCGCACTGAACAAAGGCTAATTACCTCAATAAACAAAGATGTTCTACCGTACAGGGAGCTCTAATGTACGTAGCGGCGACACCAGCAGAGTACGATAGCTTGTTAATTCATTTTGCTTCGACGCAATGTACGTACGAAATGCCACTGTTTGAAAGAGAAAATGCTGTCTTATGTGAAAATTCTACTATTTTTTAATCGACCTCTGATTAAATAAGAACGCACTGTACATACAAGTAATGCAGAGCACTGCTTCGACACCCGATGGAAAAGTAAAGCGCACTGTCCGCGCTAGAAGCCTGTCGTCTGCTATGAAAACGCAAACAACAAGAAAGGCAAATCTGCTGAAGTACTATTTGGCTTACATTGAATAAATTGCTCTTCAAGATAAGCTATTATTTTCATTGTAAACTATGTTTTTCGAATAACATGCGTGCACTTTTTAATTTGACTCGCTCACGTATTTTTTTTTTTTTTCATCAACTCTACGAGCCAAAGCCATCCACAGTCAAAGCCAAATGCCATTTATTTTTTGTTCTGTGTCAGCGTCTCGTGAGCTCGTTACGTCTTCAAGAACATTAATTTCATCTGAGAACGTGCCGCCCTCCCTTTTGCGATGTGCAAAGATCGTGCGCAAGTCGTGCGTTTTTTGGAGCGCCAGTCACGTACGAGTCGTTCAAGGAATCGAAGGAATGTACTACGGGCGCTCGTAGGACTCCGCAGCATGTCCGCAGCTGATGGCTGACGCCCGTGGCTACCGACACGAGATCGGCTACCGACTGCGTGACAGTATGAAAGGTAAGTGGCACATGTTATTATGCAAAGTACGCAACTCAGCGGAAGCATGTGTTATCGCACGCGTACGAGGCGTTGTAGAGACGCAGCCTTATGCCCATTTGCGAGTGACAAACATTGTCATTGTCCCCGCTACCGATTCGCTATGACTACGCTCATACGAGCAGAAAGAGCCACGACGCATCGGTACGGCTTTACGGAAGGAAATTTGTAACAACTGAGATAACATGCATGCGTATGATGATCGATTTGTCTGATGAGCATCATAGTGAGCAGGACGCAGGCGTCACTCGCATTGCATCGTTGTTAAGACAGCAAAGCAATGCTGCAACGCCATTTACTGTGCAGCCTTGTGCTCACGTTCGTGTGCAATGCGATTCGTGTGCGAAGCGGTATAATAAGCTGAAACTAATGGGGAAGTGTTGACTATGCGCTTAGACACTGACTTGAACTGGATAAACGTAATAATGTTAATAGTGAGCTGGAGCCGTGTTTTCAGCATAGCGTAGAGACGTGTTCGTGCAGTATGTGCGTGTGTATCACCTTCACTTGTCAGTAATATTGTACGAACGAGCATCCACGATTATGAAAACTGGCATGCACAATGTGAGATTTCATATTCTGTCAGAGTGACCATGTGAACCTTATCCGAAGCAGCAGATTTCATATTCTGTCAGTGTTGCTTTTTATACATGAGTGTACTGCCTTCACGTAGTTGTATACATTACACTGCTGTGTGGTAGTGGTTTAATTAGCATGGTACTGTGCGGTTGCTTATGTAAACACGTTAGGAGGCAGAAGGATCTGAATAGGCTAGTTGTCTCATGAGGAATGTAAGTGTGCTAGCACAAACAAGACAAGGACAGAAGAAAGACGTAGCAACAGGACCAGCACTCTTACGCGTCTACCTTCTGTCCTCATCTTGTTTGTGCTAAGACACGTAGGTGCATATAATTTAGCAACAGGCTGTTTATGTAATGCTTTTGTTGCCCATTTAATGCTTCAGAACAAATAAAATAGATTGTGCATATATAAACACGCCTTGACAAAGCAAATTTCATGCTGTTATGCCGAACACCTAACAAAAGCCTGTCACGTGGTCACTTGCTTTTGTTTCAGCTTCTGAATACTGTTTATTTTTATTAGTTTCTAACTTCAAGAAATTGCACGTCAAATTGATTAATGCTTCTTGACCTTATAATAAGTGCATTGAAAGTATTGCACGCAGTTACAAAGTGTGACCTTACACATATTCAATGCTGCTGCCTGCACAGCTCTGTCATGCTTACTGTTTCTCATTTCTCCCTAACTTATTGCTTACCGTAAAATCCCGAGCAAGCGCCCCCCCTCCCTTCTTCGGGAGATTTCAAATATGCGACCCATTCTCTCCTCCCACCATTTTCACTGTTTTCATTTGTCCAACGAGTGTGAATGAAAACAGGGAATGCATGCGCATTCAATAAAGCATTTCATTAGAAGCACGGGTGTGCATTTTGTATTCTTAGCGGCTCATCCACGGCCACCTTCAATTTTGATTCATGACCGAGCAAGGGCAACCCTCCAAATCTTGTCGGATTATCCCTCACTGTAGGGGTGGCGCTTGCTCGGGATTTTACGGTAGTGTTTCTTACTTTCCTCTTTTTAGACACATGCATACAACGCGGTAAGGTAGGCCGCTTTGCTAGAGAGAAAATTGGTGCAGTCGAATATGTAAATAATCCTCGTACCTCTCAGGAGTCGCATACACCTCGCATAGCATGTATAATGTACAGTACTCACGGATTTAAATAGGACACTTGGAGCGCATATGGCCGCCGGTATATGCAGCGCCGCTCGTGGATCCTCATGGAACCAAGGTGGTGCATTGGGGTATAAAGCAAGGGGGAGAACATCTACGCAGCAGGATTTCTCCTTCCGGTCGCCAACAAGCCGGCCTGTAGTTCACCACGCTGAGAGTGTGGCGCTGGAAGGCTTGCGCGCTTTCATATGCCGACCGAAATGGCTTGCCGGTGTGCACCTCTTATATTGCCGCGCGAGCAGAGGGCGCTCTCGTTACACGCGCTTTGGTGATGCAGCACGAATGCTGTGCAAGACTAAGGGATTGTGCCTTACATTGTGCATGTAAGCAGTCTATTCTGCCAACATTTAAGTGCAGGGTCCGCTATCGTCGCGGTTAATTGCAGTGACAAATCACGGTGAAATGAAATAATGTCTGTGTTCTTCCCGCTTTCTTCGCCCATGTTCAACGCCCAATCTGCATCGTGTTGCAAGCAGCGGCCAATGTAGCGTCAACGAACACATGTAAGGCACAATCTCTTAGCTGAATCCTGTGTCTTACTTGCACAGCATGCGTTCCACATCGCCAAAGCGCGTGTAACGAGAGCGTCCTCTGCTCGCGCCGCAATATAGGAGGTGCGCACTGGGGAGCCATTTCGGTTGGCATACGAAAGCACGCAAGCCTTGCAGCGCCACACTGGCAGTGTGGTGAACTAAAAGGCCGACTAGTTGACGACCGGAAGGAGCAAACCTGCTGCGTCGATGTTCTCCTCCTCGCTCTATACCTCAATGCAACACCTTCGTTCCATGAGCACCCACGAGCGGCGCTGCATATACCGACGGCCATGTGCTCCGAGTGTCCTATTTCAATCCATGGGTACTGTGCACTGCACATATAATCCCAATTAGCTCTGATCGATTCATTTGTTCAGTTATGCTCTGCTTAAAAAGCGCAAATGAAGGGAAGGTGTTGGCATTTGTCGGTTTGACAACACAAAGCCTCAAATGCTAGTTGATCGTTTTATACAGGCAAAAGGGACAGAAAACTGGAAAACAGGTAGGGGGGGGGGGATAAGTGGGTCTGAGTCCATTTAGTTATGCATCACTGTCGGGAGAAAATGAAAAGTGTAAGAGCAGTGAAAGTACAGTGTCACATATGGTTGCTGAGTCGGTTGGCCTTCAAAAGTCACAGCCGCACTTTTGTGGCTTTCAGCAGCCTTGATATTGCGACAAAGTAGGACAGTAGCACTGGCAATTGGGCGAGTTGGTACGGATGCATAGATTTAGCACGGTGCAACAATTCAGACGAAAAGACGAACAATCGATGGCACTTGTGTTCGTGTGATCATTCATTTTTTCATCTGCCTTGTTGCGCCGTTCGAAAAGTAGGAGAGACAAGAAAAACCAGAGAGCATGACAGATTGACCGGCTTTATAGATACTGAACAAGCAGTGTCCTCATTTTTTCATTGAACTAAGGAACCCATGCGTTTCATTGTCGTCACCATGCCCTGGCAGGTACACGTGAAATCTGTGCGGCATTTGGCCCATGCTGAAAATTGTGTTACATCGTCGTCGCTATGCCGTGGCACATACACACTTCAATATGGCCGTGGGAGTATGCACAACTATGGTCCTGACATCTTGTTCAACATTCTATTTGGCTGCCAAGAGAATGCCTTGTAATCAGAGGCTCAGAATAGAAGCCAGCATGTGACAGCTCTCAGCATGTGTTCTGCACAGCACTGTTTTGCCCCAAGCTTCTAAAATCATGCTTTGTTTATGGTACCACTCATGCAGAATTTGCCTTTGCTGCTGCATTACTATCGTCTAATCTCATTTGTCGTAAGTGTAAATACAGTGAAACCTCGGTGATACGATCACAGCTGATACGAATTTCGGGGTGATACGAATTTTTCGTTGGTCCCGGCCAAGGCCCATTAGCCTGCAATGCAATGGAGTACGGTTGTTGCGAACCAATTTTCACCCAGTGACGTTTGATACGAACATATGCTACCGCACAGGTACGAAGAGGTGCTGTTGGTGCTGTCCTGGAAGATGCACCAAGCACGTGCGAGCGCGGGAACGCAAGCGTGGGCATGCGCGCCGCACCGCCAAATTGTCAGAATCACGGTATCGGAAAACACTTTCGTTACGGTCAGAATAAACCCTCAGAGACGCGTCACAGCCTCCGAGATTGTGTGCCCGAATCTTTGAAGCTCTTAAGTGCCTCCGTGTGCCTTCGCATTTAGATTACAGAGGATATTAGTGCCATGCTTCTTTTTCTAATGCGTCGATGCGGGCTCCTGTCGTTGTACTGTGTTTACACGTGCGTGCCTCATGCATCAGACATATTATGAAAGGTGGACGAGGACCAACAGAAGGCCAGGACGGTCTTTGCGAAGGAGTCATGCCTCACAGTGTCAACATGCACGACCGTTGATTTCGCACTTTGGGGCATGGCCGTAAATATCCCAAAAACATCCCCAACACCTCCACGATAACAAAATCGTAACACAAGACCGTGGTTCTGTAATTTTGTGGCCTTGATCCATGGCGTCAAAGCGCTTCTTTCGTTACTTTTACTGCAGTACTCCGGTGTCATGAAAAAAAAAACATACTAAAATTTTAAAGGGGCTACTGCTGTCGCGGGTCACAATTCACCTGGTTCATTAATTAAATATGCGTGTATGGGCCATATATTTATCAGTACTGGTATGATTGCCGACATCTAAAAACTTAACTGACAATCGTTCAGGGTTCTTGCGTACATTGCTGCGGCCCTGAAAAACAATAAATGAAAATGTACGCCAGCTTTCTTTTGTCGCATGCTAATTTTTCATGCTTTCTGCTGATACGAATTTTGGATGGTACGAATATTTTTGGTAGTCCCGTGAGATTCGTATCACTGAGGTTTCACTGTAGTAGTGTGGCATGCTCATGCATAAATATCGTTCCTCTCCTGAACTTTTGGAATGGGTATCAACGGAAGAGTGTCTGAAGATATTTCACCACCATAGAAAGGAGATGAGATTTGTCTCGTTTCTGTCTTGCCTCCCTTCTATCGAGGCTACATGTCTTGTGTATTTCAGTTGAGGCGTGATTCTACAAGAGATCAAACATCATGTCCAGTCGATATTTTTTGTTTTGTCTGGTTTTTTTATGTTATGCGGGCACATTGAAAGCGCATGGAACCGAAAATTTTATTTCCAAAAAACGCTCCCAGCGCGGCAAAAAATTATTTGAAAGCGGCGCGCGGCGTCCTGTTTTTCCTCACTGCAATATTTTTAAATTTTATGGCCGAATTTAACGCGAACTATAAATTCTGTGTCGAAAACTCTTTCTGTTGATTTTAATACACATTACTGTGAATTACATCCATGCTTTCTTTATGCCGTCCTCAAAAGGAGAAAAATGTGAAAAAATGACAAACAGGGCCCAAATCAAAAAAGTTTGCCAAGTTTGTTGTGCCTTGGTGCCTTTTCTATTTCACACAGAAACTTCAAAACAGTGTCAAATACACAAAAAAAGCCTTTGCAACATTTCTGCTGTAGATCGTTTTCCTACAGGCAGCGCAAAAGAAGAAAAAAAATAGTTAAAAGAAGCAACTTTTTTCTAAAAAGCTCGTCTTCAAAGAAATAAATAATAAAAAACTCCGGTCTCAATTCTGACGACAATTTTTTATCGAAAAGCACTTATGTCAATGAAAACGCGGTTTTAATATCATATGCCCTCATTTGCATTATTCACGAGATATAACAGGCCAAAATGACCCTTGCTGTGTGTGCTCACTTCAGTGCGATTTATGGTCGTTATCAGCTTGCATTGTGCGTAAATCTAGTTTTAATTGTTTTGCTGCAGCAAAACTTTGCTCTGGTGACTTGTCGTCAAGAAAAATGTGTTCTCAGATTTTATTTGTGTCTAGCATGTGCGAAAGTGCTAAAGGGCTAATGCCTACGCAGTTTGCAGCCTACAACGTGAACTTACCCTGCCATTATTCGCTAATCAGGAGCACGCAAGACACCGTGAGCACATGGTTTAGGTAACTTTGCCAAAACTCGCCTTGCACACCAAACAAAGCATCTGTATGCAGCGGCAGGCCAGCTTAATCTGTAACTAAATGCCACAATCCGGCCATAGGTCGGCAAAAATATTGGAACTCACTCCGACTCACTTAAAAAATATATTTTGCACTGAGAGCTCACTCGGGCTCAGACTCACCGAAATTTTCCTCAGCCAGACTCACTCGGACTCAGACTACTAAACTTTTTCTCAACTGGACTCACTCGGACTCAAACTCACCGACATCTTGCTCAGCCGGACTCACTCAGCGTCAGACTCACGGCTTGAACTGAGTCTGAGTCGACTCATGAGTTCGCTGGTGTAAAGTTAGCTTTTCCGATCATGGTGTAAATGCTCTTTAACGCCAATATCTCACATAATTGGTGCTCTACAATACACCTTTTGATCTTATACCTTCAAATAGTAGTTATGAGTGGTTGCAATCCAGTAAGGACGTTTTTATGAAATGTGCGACTCACACGAGATATTTCTATCAAGAACTTCCCATGCAAGAGTTTGCGGGAGGAGGTAATGGAACCCTCCCTTAGCACCACCACTCACACCTCTTATCAATAAACATTGTGGTGGAGCATGAACGCTAGTGCGTTGAGGCACATGTGAATAGATTTGAGTATAAATGTAAGCCGGTGTAAGGCTGATAGTAATGCCGATAGGTGAGTAGATAAGTCCATTGGTCAGCAATGAAGGGTGGAGCTCGCTCAGACTCGCTCAATAAATATATGTTGCGCTTAGGGCTCACTCGGACTCAAACTCACTAAAGTTTCCCTCAACCGGACTCACTTGGACTCAAACTCACCAACGTATTGCTCAGCCGGACTCACCCAGACTCAGACTCACGGCTTGATCTGAGTCTGCGTGAGTCGACTCATGAGTGAGTTTGCCGACCTATACAATCAGCAGGCACACTGTTATTGAGGTGCTTTCTCACTGCCTGCTTGCTTCCCTTTCATTACGTGCATTGTACACTCTAACCATCTTCCCCATTCAACGCACACTGTGCTAAACAGCATACGTAAAAAGTTATCTCAGTCATTTCTGAGTCGTTAATTTCGCTTCCCGCTATCATGTTTTCGGCGTCGCAGGTAACGTCTTCCTGTATCATCTTAACCTTTACCTCAGCATTTCAGCAGCCAGAAAATGTGCGGTGCGGCACGATTAAGCCATAAGTGGCCGAAGCTGCCCAATTTATGATGTTTCGTTGGCACTTTACTAAAGTGCTTTCCCACGTTGAGAACAGCAGACGTCACTGGTGGCGCCAGACGGGCATTATCCTTAATTTTGACAAGGAGTCCCACAAATTGACAAGGAGGGCCCACAAATTAATTATCACACCCCAAAGCATTTAGACATCCTTGGTCATAAAATATGAAACCATGAGTATTTAAGTGAGCAAATGTGTGCGGCGGTGTTCAGTATAAACGTTTCGACTTGGTCTAGCTGTTCACTACACGGGATGCATGCAGCCCATGGCTAGGTCTGAGTATTCTGTGCCGATTACTTACGCATCCGCAAAAAGAAGATTGCCGAGAAAAACATTTTCGTTGCGTCAATTTTCTTTCATTCCTGCTTTTGTTGTTGTCTTCCTCCAGAAGCTACTGCCATAGGGTGAGGATCTTCGCGACACCTGTGAGGTCTGCTAGCATTGCTTTACGCGCCTCAAGGAAAACCTGTCTACATCTATGAGAATTGCGATGAGGTAGTCGAGGCATTTCTTCAGGAAGAAGAAGCAATTGATATCTTGAACAGGTGCGCCCACCTTTCCTCTGATGCCTGTAGGTGAGGTTCTAGGCTGCAAACTACATACGCGTTAGCCCTTCAGAGGATGGCAGCAGCCCATTTTCGCACACGCTAGACACAAATAAAATCTGAGAACACGTTTTTCTTGACAAGCTACCAGAGCAAAGTAGATTTACGCACAATGCAAGCTGATAACCACTGATCACACTAAGTGAGCACACACAGCAAGGGTCATTTTGGCCCGTTATATCTCGTGAACAAAGCAAATGAGGACATATGATATTAAAACTGTGTTTTCACTGACATAAGCGCTCTTCGATAAAAAATTGTCGTTAAAATTGAGACCGGTGTTTTCTTCATCTTATTTCTTGAAAATGGACCTTTTTTTAAAAAAACTGGCTTCTCTAACTATTTTTTTTCTTCTTTCGCGCTGCCCGTAGGAAAACGATCTCCTATAGAAATGTTGGAAATGTTCTTTTCTACATTTGACATTGTTCTGAAGTTTCTGTGTGAAATAGAAAAGGTGCCAAGACGCATCAAACTTAGCAAACTTTTTTGATTTGGGCTGTGTTTGGCATTTTTTCACATTTTTTTTTCTTTTGAGGACAGCATAAAAAAAGCATGGATGTAATTCACAGTAATGCATAATAAAACCAACAGAAAAAATTTCAACACAACGTTTATACTGCGCGTTAAATTTGCCCGTGAAATCCAAAAATATTGCGATGAGCTAAAACAGGATGGCCACACGGCCACCTCCAAATAGTTTTTTGGCACGCTGGGAGCGTTTTTTGGAAATAATATTTTCGGTTCCGTGCGCTTTGAATGTGGCCACATAACATATAAAAAACCCAGGCAAAACAAAAATATCGATTGGACAGGCATGTTCGATCTCTCGTGGAATCACCCTGAGGTAATTTTTGCATCTCTTTCAATGTAGTTGCACCATCAGTGTCCAAATGTGCCATTTAAAAAAAAAAATGCTGCCCAGAATATCCCGTTAACTGGAGTTGTGGTTGTGCTGCCGTGACCTAGCTTAGTGCTCTCTTTACATACAGTATAAACATTCACCTTGAACATTACGGTTGGCTTTAGATGGATTGTGGCAGTTCAGAAAAATAAGTAAAATGAAGGTTGCAAATGCAGAGCTTAACTGCTAAGAAAGAATGCCTGAGTACGCCTCTTCAAAATGTGAGCTGTTTCTTCTGCAGAAGTTTGGATGTCATGTTTTAAATTCTAAAAACCTCTTCTGCGACCTTGTGCAGGTCGATCTTGGCCCACGACTGTAAATGGAAAACCAAAAGTGGCGGTGGCGGTGTTCTCTGTCAGAGAAACAGCAAAAGTACTATCGCACAACGAAACATTGCACAACTGAAGCATCGCCTGTGCCTCATGCTGCTGTTTCATCAAAGATCAAGGTCATCGCCCTTGGAGGGACTTTATGCATGGCAGCGTGAGTGGCTGAATGGTCTTCTTTTTGTTCTGTCTTAGGCCGAATAATAGTATCCAAGTGCAACCTCGACAAAAAGCGCAATGGTGACAATGACGTCGTCCACTTACAAGTGCACGCCTCAGTTTTTACACAGGAATGTCAGCAGCCTCAACGTCATCCGGAAATCCAGTCTTGCTGCTCAAGCAGAAGGAAGGAAAAAGAGAGACAGGATAGAGAGTGGCCTTTTTTCTTCTTTCTGCTTGTGCAGCAAGACCAGAATTTAGTATGAACCAGCTAATCTGCAAAGAAGTATTGCCTCAACATATATTTGCACAGTACACGTGATGAGGTCTTGCTTATGCTGGCACGTAAGAAATTGGAGCGTTTTACTTCTGTCAGGCAACGGGAAGCTGGGAGGGCGTAAACAAATGGTGCTCCACAGTTTTCATGAATGCAGGAGTGTAACTGTTCATCGACAAGTTCTTTTGCTTTTTTCTACAATAGGAAGTCAGGTCTTCAGGTTTCATGCAAATACGTCTGTAACGGTTCAATAGGGAGGAAACTACTGGCCTTTCACAAGTGTTTGGAAGAACAACATTATGTTCAGGTACTGGGCAATGCATACTCTTTCTGTAAACATTGAAAGAGAGTGCTCCATTATTCCTGTTTACCAATACATTCAAAAAAGGTAGTTCCCAGTCTGCCTCCATCTCCACCATGAACTGAAAGAAATCTACTTGATAGATTAGATGCATTTGGAAGCTTCCAAAGCAGAGTGATTAATCACACACACAAAAAAGATAATATTCATAGCACACAAAAATAATTGGTTTTGGGCTGAAAGAAGCAATGGAATTATATTCAAGCCACTGCATTGTCAGATTCGTGGTGTGCCTTGGACTTGCACTTAACATGGGCTTTTCGAAACACACGTAGTTATTGCCCAGGGAAAAACTGAGGAGCCTCTTCAAGTCGTGAACATCAATTTGAGACCTTTCTTGTAGGGCTGGATGAGCGTTGAGAGCAGCAGTACGCACTTCAATGGTCATGTCAATGATAATATAAGTAACCAGAACTGTATACTTCCATGCCCACTGACGTTGTTGATGTGAAAGTCCACAACTCGCCAATGAGTGACTGTCACAGTGGCTGCAAAATCACGCCCTCACTTCTTTCAGCCCAACAAACAAACATTTCAGCCAAGCATTTTTGTGTGTTATGTACTATCTGCATCAAATGAAACCCAAACAGCGGCAAGCCTTCGCAATGGTATAGTGCGCGCCGTCCAGTTATCACCAGGGACGGGTGCGCGTATGCGCAGTGTGGCCAAACCGGATGCACGCGCCTGTCAATGGTAATGACAGGACGGCGCGCACTGTACCATTGTGAAGGCTTGCCGCTGTTTGGGTTTCATTTGACGCAGATAGTACATTATTGTTTTTGCCTGATTAAGTGCGCTGCTCTGAAAGCTTTCACACCCATTTAACTCTTTCCCTGGAGAGTTTTTTTTGGCCAAAATCGATACAAAATACCCATATTTTTTATTTGGCTGGTTGATTCTAAGTGTCTTCAAACAACTAAAAAAATTATTCAAGGACACTTTATTAGCATTATACATGCGACATATTTTTTGTATGTTATAAAATATGCAGATGATTGACTTCACCGCACTGCACCACGGAAAGCACCCTAACATCTCCAGCCTTCAGTGCAGAAAATGTCTCTTTGAAATTTGAAATGTAAAGCGCAATTGGACTAGCGAGTCCTTGAAAACAAACCTTTAACGTGCTGGTAGGCGTTTGGTTACATCTAACGGCGTCCTCTGTCGACGTATTGAGGCACGATCGTCATCGGAATCCAGCAGTTTAGAGAAACTATGCTGCTTTTTGTAGTCACTGCCGCATTCACAGGAGAACTGCAATTCTTCATTTCACAACACTTCGGCAAACAAGCACTTTTTTCTTTTTTTAATGGAGCTGTTGCAAGCAAGCACGCACCTCTTGTGCACAGAGGAGGATGCCATTTTCTAATTCCAGTTGCCAGAATCAAGCCCTTCCTTGACTAAAATGCATGTTTTGAGCGTGTTTTTTAAATTTTTTACTGTGCCATCTGTTGGAGCCAAAGAGAAGACAGCTAATTGAATCAGGGTAGCTTAACTGCGGCGCCTTCAAATGCTTGTTTCAGGGTGGACGAGCCTAGCTCGTCTTTGGTGTGAGCGGTACGGTACAAATTATGTGGACGAGCTCAGCTCATCTTTGGAAGGAAAGGGTTTAAACCATCGGGTAGATTCCAGTAAATTCACAGTAGAGATGGAGCAGATTAGAAATTAACATTCTTTTGGATGAGTTGGCAAACAGGAACAACAGAACACTGCATTCCTTCAGTGTTTACAGAAAGGATACACAGGGACTGGTACCCTGAGCTTAATGTCCTGCCCATCTGTGCATAATGTCTGCATTTGCCAGAGGTCAGCAGTTGCCCCTCTTGGACCGTTTACAGTCGCATTTGTACGAAACCTGAAGACCTGACTTCCTAAATGTACAAAACTCAAAGTACTTTTTGACAAATAGTTCCACTCTTGAGTACATGAAAACTGTGGAACACTGTTTGTCCAAACCCTCCTGGCCTGCCAGTATCCGACAGAAGTAATGCGCTTCTTACATGCCAGGGTAAGTGAGACCTCATTGACGCGTACAGTGTAATTATGATGTTGGGGCTGCTAACCTTCCTGCGTACAAACTTGGGCAAGGGCTATATGGGGAAAAGACACGCTGCCAAAAGAAGTCCTTGCAGGCATTTTTCTGCAAGATTCCCTGAGCAGACTGGGCGAGTGTTACACCAGGGAGACTTACACAGCAGCTGCACCAACTTCATAACAATGTCGATAAGAAAAAGAGACGGAGCACGCATGAAACAACTGAGCACAATACAGACTGGGTGAATTGTATATAGTACAATTGGCCAGTAAAGAAAATGGAAGTCATGTTTGTATCTGAAATCCTTTGAGATACAAGCGCTTTTCTGTTGTACTTTTCTTCCATTACGATCAATGCAATCGTGTTGCCCTTTTTTGCTGGTGCCCTCGAAGGCTGTGCACATATGAGCTTAGAAGCTCCCATGATTCCAAGTCTCTTCATGGGATTAATTTTAGTGTCAGTTTCACCGGCATTGTTGAACTTGATGCGGTAATCGTGTTTCTCACAATAATGGTTGAGAGCATCGCGCTCTGAACAACACCCACTTTGGAGGATTGGCTTAAGAAATGGATAGGCTAACAGAAATGGACTTATATAATTTGTGTGATTGTTGAAAAAAAGTTAGAATAATCAGTATGAATTACTAATGGTTATTTCAAATTTAGATCAAAATGAAGGGACAAGGGGGCAGCACTAGAATGAATACAAAGGACAAGAGACAGGACATGCGCTGTGTCCTGTCTTCTCGTCCTTTGTATTCGTCCTAGCGCTGCCCCCTTGTCCTTCATTATGAACCCAAACCC
>NW_023615539.1:0-60001 GCF_013339695.2 Rhipicephalus sanguineus | reverse complement strand
ACCTTCTGAAATGTATGTTACTACACCCTGTGGCGCAATTGCAATGAGAAACTTTGCAGTGTTGCTTCCTTTATACGTAGACCACGTTTCACATCTAGAAAGTAGAGATGACGGCCTTTCAATTTTAATTTCGAAGCAATCAATAATGACGGAAACTTTAGACCCAAATGAATCAAAAAAAGCTTGTGGCATAGTACGCTGCAGTGCCTCACGCCCTGGCCAAGCTATCTGCGATTTAAGCCGACAATATGCACCGTGCAGCCATTTGTCAAAAATCCTCGATACTGTTGCTTCAGAAATGTTGAAGCGAAATGCAAGGTCGGTGTTGTGAAGGTTCACCTTGATTTTCATCATGAAGAGGATGAATTCCTGGAATTTTGACAGGCTGTTGTTGATGTTGTGGGATACATCACTCTCCACAACTTTAAAGACAGCTGAGAGAACAGTGAAGTTTGCCATCCCTGTGTAGAACATGACTTTTCTGTCACAACTCCTTAGTGACTTTTCCGACATCTCAAGCTCCTCTTTCTCGACACGGGCGGCATAGAGGTGTTCATTCAGTGAAATGCACTGTTTCTCCAGTAGCTGAATGTCCTCCATGGTCATCTCTGTCTGCACTGTAACACCTGTAATGAAAAAATGCCGGAGATTTTAAAGTAATAATAACATCTGGGGTTTAACGACCCAAAACCACGATATGATTATGAGAGATGCCGTGGTGGACGGCTCCGGAAATTTCGACCACCTGGGGTTCTTTAACGTGCACCTAAATCTAAGTACACGGGCTTCAACATTTTCGCCTCCATCGAAAATGCAGCCGCCGCGGCCGGGATTCGATCCCGCGACCTCCAGGTCGAGATTTGAAAGTGACGCGATAATTTTGGCTCTCCACAGAAATGCTTCACAAAGCGCTTGCAAGGCATTCGCCTACAGGCCGGAAACGGCCTCGAACTTCACTAGGCGAAGCAAAAGTGTTAACTTACCTGTATCACTTTCGTCAGCGTCGGTTTCTCCAGTCGGGTGCGGCGAGAGTGGCCGATCGGCACACTGCTGGATCCCTAACGCTGCCGCGTCGGCCTCGGCACGCCGTTTCTGTGCTTCGGCTTCCCGCTTTTTGGCGTCCGCCTGCCGCTTTACGGCGCGTCGTTTTTCGAGGCGTCTGTGTCGTGAGGGGTCCGTGTTCTTGGCACTGTAGCCGAGGAGAAGCGACGGAGCCCAGTCAGGGTCCGTCTCGTCGAACAGTTTAGCTGGCTTTCCTACGAATGCAAAATGAAAAAAGTTACAAAACTAACATTTTTCGTTACATACCGCCTTTATCGCGCTGTGTAAGTCGAAAGCAATTCTTTACCTGTAATGAAGTGCACGCCGCAGACTCGCAGGTTGGGGTTCTCGATGTCTAAGTCAGCACGTTTAATGCGCGCCAGCCATAAACTGCGCCGCTTCGTGCTCAACGCTTTCGAGCGCTCGCACTGGTTCTCCACGGTCTTCGGTATCGAAAAGAAGTGGCCGTTAGTTGATCGTTTTCTCCCGCGGTTGTCACTGCGGTTGGAACAACCAAATATCGCGCACATGACCATGGTGACAACACCAACTACACGGATTGCTTGCAACGACCGTGGGATGAGCGGTTCATATGGTTCATATGCATGGCGGACACATATCCCAGCATTCCCATCACTGACGTCAGTGCAAGCTATGTATTCGAAATTAGAAACGGAAGCCGCCACCGCATGTTTCTACAGGAAGCAGATGGCGCTTCGCGCAGCAAGGAACTGAAACCGAAACATTTTGCATTATGGTTTTGTCGTGGTAACTGAGTTGTTTTCTCTCACTTTTTTTTTAAATTGCTAAATTTCTTAGATTCGTATGCAGAAATATTTGTTTTTCTCCTATTTTTGTAGAAGAAAAATCTTCTCTCTCTGCATGTTCGTCATTGCACGTGAGCATTCCTTGCTTGTAAGCGTTCACATTGAAGTTTAACCGGTTAAACCGTTAAACTCGCAGAAGTCGGGTGTTGTCACGGCTACTGTGTCACGGCAAAGGTGAGTCGTAATCCTTAAGATTGTGAACTTTCTGCGTATTACCGCACCGCCAGTGCAATCGTCGGCAAGTAGAACTTGCTAAAGTTATTTGTGCTTGCTCAGTAAAAATATTTAGCCGAAGAAAATGCGATTTCCGAGAGGAGAGGATATAGACTACACAGGTGCTCACATTGCACTGTTTATTCCCTTGCATGTGCGATTTCACGTGTGCAATCATTGTCGAACAGTACAAATGATTACGGCACATGCTTCCTCTCTGCAAAATAAGAATAATAAAAAGTTGAAAGTGAGCGCCCGTCCTGCCTAAATAACGTCCACTTTTCGGAGCCCTCGTGCACGGATACCAGTTTTCTTCCGTTTGCTTTACGATAATGTACGCATGCTATTTTTTTATCAAGGACGCCTTTCGTCACGATGGTTACGTTACCGTGCAGACGTGGTTTTTGACCGGCACCTGTAGCGCTGGCGTTGTCTGTCCATTTTTATTTACGGCATTTTCGTTCTTGTTCAAACGTCACAAACTTCTTGTAGACCAGCAGTACGCGAATTGTTTGTTTAAAATCAGGCGTTGTATTCTGTGTAGTGGCAAGTGCAACGATATGATGACAACAGCGTGATATAGTGCTTTGGCTACTCGCATTGTCACTGATTGGTTAAAGTACTGTTTATGGCACATCCAAGTTATTCCCTTCTATATTGCCGCATTTATTCCATAAATCTTCAGAATCGCAGATATTCATGCCGCTCACACAATGTCTGGCAAGTGTTGTGCTTTCTTTTGATGAAGTTCATTACTTCTGTCATTCTGTAGTTTAGGTAATGAGTCTAATGACACAAACAGTAAATTACCTCTATTTAACTACGACATAGCTAACTTGCATAACTCGATTGTGCTAGCTGTCCTATTTAGTGACTATTCTTGAATGTAAATGGGCTATTTTTGCTTTTAGATGAATTCTTAGGTACGCTAGATGATCAGCAGTATGGCTGAAGCATTACATAAATGATAAAGGACAAAAACAGGCACTATAACATGGGGCAGTCACGTGCCCTTGTTCTTCTCAATTTACTGTTTGCTACTTGTCCTCATAAGTTGCTCAATACGTTTCTTTTCAGCCTTGTAGAACTTACTTATTCTTTTGTGTGAACAAAACTCTACTTAGCATGCCACTTAAAGTGGAAGCACGTGCATGAACCAGCTTGTTTTTCCATTTGGCCCAGGCTTTGTCTTTTTAGGTGTTCATATTTATGTCCACTCTTGAGCTATTTAAATTGCTTAGACTTCTGCTGCACCTGAAAGGCATCTTCGGTAGGTACCAAGAAATAAAGCATTGCAATTAATTTATTTGAAAGTGAACTTACGTGCTTGTGATGAGTGGAGTGTGTGAGTATGTGATTAATGCTGCAAATGTGAGTGCTACAGGATTATGCAGCAGAAATAGGCACAAGGAGACATCTATAAATATCATCTGTAAAAGAGGTGCAACGTGAACAAGCGTCTCTTGTATCTTCATCGTGGCATCCGTGACTGCGCATCATTGCCGCAGGTAAAATAGTGCAGACCACGCATCAACAGTGCTGCTGTTGCAGATGACACGACATCACCGTGTTCGCTCAGCGTCACGAGAAGCAGTGCGGCTGCAGCCGCTATTTTTTTTTGCCAAAAAAATGCTTTTCGTATTCACTTTTGAGAACTCTTACATCGGTTTCCCAATTCAGCAGGGACCAAACTGTGATTGTACACCCCAAAGTAATTTTTTTTCCAAGTGCTTCAGCTTTCCTTTAAGCAAAGTTCGAGGATGTGTAAGCACTGCATAGAAGCATTGCAAAGCTTTAAAATTTATTGCACAACTACAAATAAGCTACAACGCAACGACACAAACTGCATATCAATCTTTATAAATAGACATAAAAACATTCGAACTAGACATCCAAACATACACAAAATGCAAGAAATATTTAAAACACTAGCGCAATCACATGAAAAGAATGCACCCTGCAAATGCCCTTGAACATGAATACAAAGTGGATTTTGTTTGTTGTTTTGCTCATGATAGGTGAGAGAGCGTGACAAGCTTTTGGAACAAGACCTTGGTTTTGTGAATGGAACAATTTGGTGCAGGTGATTTTTTTTTTTCAGGGTGCAAACTTTTATTTTGGAGCAGAGGACTAATCATGGTGTGGGTGATTGAAACAAGGTACATGAAATCTGCTCTAGCTCCTCCATTTACACTAAGTTCTGAACTTGTACGCACTTCTGAGGGCATAGGTGACTTTCATATTCTGCTTTCTGGTGTTTACAAGACACATTGGAATACTGGCAAATCTAGCTCCCATCTAGTTCAAACTTGAAGGTAATTTGAAAACTATTTGGTGTCCGTAATTGCATCATATTAAAATTTGTAAAAGCCCCTTGAAGTTTAGAATAAAGATGTGAAACAGTTATGCAAATAAAAATTTGCATTAATGTCAGCTGCTTACACAGAATCTTAATGCAGAGGGTGGTAACTGGGAAGCAGGTTAAGAACACTGCTCCTCTTCTAGCTAGCCCTGCTGTGGCGGTTGCACTAGCTCTGCATGTTGAGGGCACAGATCACCTGCGCTGCATATTGCACTCAAATGGCTGCTGGCTTAGGGTGTGCTGTTGCAAAGCAGGCTGAAATGTCTCAATACTTCTGTACTAAGACAGTGAAGATTATGAGTGCGCCAAAAAATAAGTTAACAAATCCTTGCAGAAGCCCTGGATACTTGAATGGCTGCCTTCTCTCTCTAAATTTGGGGTAGCTACAAACCCTTGGCGCTCACAATCAGTGTATTGGAGCAGGTTTATCACCATTGTTACATGCTTACTATATCGTCTATAGTGCAGGTATCTTCATGTCTGATTCAAATCATGTTATATAATTAGATGCACCTGCACCTTTTTTTCCATGTTGAATTAATGCACTGTGAACCACGGTGCAAGCCTGTGTAACAAAGCAGAGATAAAATATACATCTGCTATACAGACAGTTGCACAAAACCAGCCAACAAAACACATGGCAGTACAAACATGACAGCACAAAGGTTTGCTAAAGACATATATTGCAAGTTCTCTTGTAATCTCTCTCATGTGCTCTTAACCCTACTAAACAATCCAACAAAACAAAAAGCACCTCGTGAGGTTGCAGTGGCTAAAGCAAATTAGCATTGTACATCTGATGACAAAAATTTACAGGACATCCACAATATACTTCGTGACACAACCCTTCTGTTGATTGTGCACCTTGCTATTCATTGTCATAATTTCAATAAATATGCACACATATTTTACACTCCTTACTATGTTTGGTTTTATGCCTCATAGTTGAAAACTGTACATTTGACAAGTTCATATCAGGGCAGATGCTACTAAAAAAAAAAAATGCAACATTTTTCTTTAATTATATATTCAGGGTGTCTACCGACCGGGAAAACCGGGAAAACCGGGAATTCTCAGGGATTTTGGGTAGTCTGGAAATTCTCAGGGAAAACTCAGGGAAATTGTGCTCCCATCAGGGAAAATCCACAGTAACTTTATTCAAAAGGAAAGAAAGTCGCAGTAGCGCTGGCTCGATAATTTGTGAACGCATTTTTCAAATTAAACGGCCGCTACAACAGCGGGGAAGTGGCGCACCTCGATGCTGTCATCGCCTTCGGAGTGGTGAAGTGGGAGAGAATCCGGCTAATGCGTGGCATGCGGGAACACATGAACCACGACACATCGTATTGCGCATTGTTGTCATGGAAACGCGGTGTGACTACGCGGTGTAGTTCTGTATTCTTTCTCGCGCGTGCTGTGCGTTAGCCCCCGATATGGTGTTTTTGTTATCGCCGCGTGTCAAGTAACAAGCATGATTAGTTGTAGAAGCGGTAGCAGTAGGTGTAATGAGCTTGAGTTATCTTTAGGGATGGGCGAATAGTGAATTTCAGGTTCGAAGCGAATAGTGATCTGGTCGAATAATTTCGAATCGAATAGTTCGAATAGTACTCACCACGTATTATTAAGGAAAATGAGCATTTTCGTCATGACCCTCGCACAATATTTTTAAGAATTGGAACTGCGTATGAGTGAATGTCACTTTTTTGTTTTGAAATGAAGTGGAAGAAACCTTGAATAGTATCAACATCTGAATAGCAGTAGGTTGCAAGTGATAAGTGGTGCAATATGTTACTATTTAAAAATTACTATACTTAGTGCATATAAGCCCATATAACACGTTTTTAAACTTCAAAAAATATGTACATTTAACCTTGAAGTGTGGCTTCGCGGCAGTGCAGATTTCCCCTGGATGGGTTGTTTCACGGCACGGCAACCAGACGCTGCAGTGAAACCACCTTTACAGGGGGTTGTGTGCGGTCAAATGTATACATATATTCGTTCATTTCGAATAATCTAAATTCGTATCAAAGCGAATTCGAATACTTTAATATTCGTTCGAATATTCGAAACGCCCGAATATTCGCCCATCCCTAGTTATCTTGCAAGCGATCGCGATCGTTCAGGAAGCGGATGTCTTCGACAAGGTTGGTATCTGGCAAGCCATCCCGATCGGCGAGAAAAAAGACAACGCTTCATGGCTGTTATTGGAGAGCTCACTCGCTGTGATCCCAAGCTTCAAAGATGCTATTTAGGACTCCCTGAAGAATAGAATAAATTTCCAGGCGAGAGCTAGCGTAATAAACGGTACCATTCACAGCAAGTGAAAGCTTTTTTCTTTCTTTTTTTTCCGATGAGGGCATTGGCAGCTAAAACAAGTTTTAGGCAGTCGACCGATATTTTTTTGGGGCTACAGCTCGCAATTACCAGCCATACCACGTGGATGTTTGCTACAAAGCCGAATTACAAAACTTTTCAGAGCCAAGCCATAGCGGCGACCGAAATTCGCGACACAGGCGCTGGTCTCACTTGCTCGATTCGGCGCGCGATGTCGGAAAACAGTAACGTTTCCACCATAATCGGATGTGCCGTAATTCAGGCTTTTGCCGTGCATTCATGCGATCTTAGCCCGCAGCTATATTGCTTTTTTTTGCGATAGCAATTATATAGACACTCCGACGCAAATTTTTTGCCTTCGCCATGATCTTCCTTATCAAGACCAAATTGCGATTCCATCACCCCGCGCGTCGTATGCTCCATGTTCGAGTGAAAGCGCGCGAGCGCTGATGAATCGAGCCGACCGTCTCATTCCCGCGATGGGCACACGGAGATAAGAGTCAGAGGGTTGGGGAGGTGGGGGGGGGGGGGGGCTGCGTGAGTCCGACAGGAAGTGCGTACTTTGTACCAGCACGTGTGGTCGCGTGTGTCGCGGTATCTTCAGTGGGGATCAGCAGACGGCTCATACCTTTGTAGGTGTTGTGGCTCTAATTGCAAAACTTCCGTTGAAGCCATAGCAGTGGCGGATCCAAAGGGAGGGGGGAGCGGTAGCGGCGATCGCCCCCCTTAAGCCAGCCTCCGCTCCCTCCCTTCAGTGCCTGTCGTCCACCTCCTTTGTCAGGCTGCCTGTTGAGTTTGCCCCCTTTTTCAGGTTGCTTTGCCTGTCGCTGCCCAAAAGGGGTAAAGAGAATCTTGTCGCTGCTCTCTACCTCTCTCATCGCTCTACCCTTTCCTGCTTCCTTATGCACATTTACAATGAAGGCTTCTTAGGCACCGCCATAATCCCCTCTGGGTTGTTGTAAATATGCGTGACCTACCAAAATGCACCCCTGAGCAGGGGCTTCAGCCTTTGTACCCTCCCCCCCCCCCCTCCATTAGGTACCTGAATATAGGACACCTCTCTTCGTGCAGCGGCTGCGTTTCCTGAAGGAGCGAGCTGCTAGCTTATATTCATATAAAATTCTACCTTGTTCCTATCGGATTTACTATTTTGCTCTCGCGGTGAAACTGTGACTTTTTTTCTAACGTGGGATGGTTTTCGATGTTGTGCGTTCGTGGAGAGCAAATGGTTCGACTGGGCAACATGATAGCAAAGGCGTGGCATTGCTCTGGGCAACGCGCGAGGATATGACAACAACCCGCAGCAGCAGAACAAACGCAATTCCACAGTGCATTATACCCACATTTGTTTCGTCTTTACATGTGACACTCTGGCAAGGCATCTAACTGTGATTGCTGCACCGCAGACTCAACAAAATTGATTTTTTTTTCATGCAAAAAATAAAAAAAAGTTTTTTCACGTCGCCATATTAGTCGAGCATTCTTGTGGCATTTTCAATTTAAGATTAATCCTTCAGTAACTATGCCTTGCATGAAAGGTCAAATTTCAGTTTCACGAAGTTTCGATATAACGAAGTGAGTTGCCGCTTTTACCAACTTCGCTATATTGAGGTTTAACTGTTCTATGTACTATTCAAATGGGATTAAGTCGTTTTTATTTTCTATCGTGCGTACTAGAGAGTGACATCATCGAGCGACATGGTGTCTACCCTTCTTGACATAAAACAAAGTTCTGTTTCACTCAGGGAATTTTGCAAAAACACTCGGGGAAAACCTGGAAAACTCAGGGAATTTAGAAATGTCAACTCGGTAGACACCCTGATATTTTTGTTTTTACTTGTATTGTCCAGCTGGGTTTGTCTACGTTCATGAACTGGAAATAGGCTAAAATCATGTTTAAAGGACACAAGCTGGCTGTTAGCAAATCGGAAGTGTGCATTGTCTGGAGTTCCCTGGATAGCACTTTGTCTGCTTGCCGTTGCAGTTCACTAAAGCTACATTTTCAATATAACCATGATTCTGAAGCTCTCGTCAACAAGAAATGAAAAAGAAAGCATATCTTCACCTCAGAGACAAGCTTTCAATTTCACCTTTAAAATGTGTTTCTCTTAGCAAGCAATTTTTGGCAGCTTCTTATATTTAGCCATCTTGTTTTTAAAAGGCACTCTGAAGCTCAGGTCTGGATGAAATTTTTCCCATGATTTCTTTAACATGTGAGGAGTGCTGTTGCCTTCTTTAAAGGTACTGGAAACCAATTTTTCTCGATCCAGTATTTTATGGCGCAACAAAAAGCTCCCCCTCAGTATTGGTTAAACCTGCAGCGGTCGATTCCAAAAGTGCGTGGGTATATTGTAAGCAGAATTTTTAAATCTGAGAAGCCACTAACAAAGAGTCCCTCTTCTAGCAACGCTGAGAAGCGATAGCAATGCCTTCTTCGCAAACTGTTCATTACACTCAATGTTCTGCTTTCACACTAGTTAGTGCAACTGTGGTTAACCATCGTCATTTTGACATCTTCAACGTATTTTTTAATCTAAAAAGCAGGTGAATAAGTTTTGCGAGCGCTCGTCGTCACATGAAGTCCCTTACCATATCGCGAGCCAGGCACTCCTCGTACTGCTCCAACTTACTTATTCACTTACTTGGTGACACCTTCTTATTTTTCTAAACATTACGATCATACAATTGAAATCTGTGATTACCGGCCCAGGATGTGCATGTTTGCCAATTCCTTTTTCTTTCTGAAGTGTGTAGCCCAATGGAACGAGCTTGCAGAAAAGTATGTTGTAAAAATTAAATATTTGTATCTATGTTGTAACCTCCCATGCTGTAACGCCCAAGGGCAATGTGGGGTCATTCTTGAATAACCACAAAGCAAAAAAAAGTTGTCGGCAGTTGCCGCTACGTCCCCAACTACCAACTTTCATGCTGCCACTCATGAGCATTGCACCTCGTACGTTAAAGGGACACTAAAGGCAAATAACAATTAATGTCAGAGTGAAAGCTCTATGTATGACAACGTCTAAAACGCCAATATTATCAACAGCAGTGCCCTACATACCGAGAAGTTAAGCTAAATGTATCACACGACCTGCGCCACGAGTGGGACATTTTGGACATGATCCCGATGATGTGAGAGCGTCTGACTACAATTATTAACTAGTAATCAAACTAGCTGCAATAAAAAAAGAACCTCCCATGCATCAAGAGACGTAATAAAATAGGCGGGCGCGATAGATGCCCGCCTGAGCCTGAGCAGACGACAGCAACAAGCACGGCTGTGCCAGTCAGCCAAACACCACCTGAGATAGAAGTTAGGCATCCAAGTTGTGCCTCACTTTGGTGCGATCACTGTCCTACGCTCTGAAGGTGGCTATGGGTAGGCGTTGTAGCCATGACCGAGTTTTTTGTACGGACTACCTCACGGTGCACAAAAAAAGAAATTCCGCTGCAGCGGAATTTTCGTTATGTAGAAAATATCGGATCGAGTCTCTCTTTTGCGGAGGGTCATGAAGCAGGATGCACGCTCAATTCAAGGGGGAGACCAGATCTGCCAGCACTGCTTCAAGAGATACAAGGACATGCAAAGAAAAGTAGATGCAATGCAAACAAAACGTGTTTTGTCCGTGGTCAGAACTTCTGCCACCAATCTTCACGTAATCCATTCTCTTTAAACTCTGCATTGATGACATAAAGTTTGACAATGTACACATTTTGGCCAACAATAACCACAGCTCTTGGCGACCGCTCTCCAGAAATTCATTTCCATTCCTGAAGAGACGTTGCCTTTCATACCAATCTCTCAATTCTGGCACAGCACAACATCATAAGAGACGTATGGAGGGAATGCGTTCTTTAGCATGCAAGATATGAATTATACTCAACTGAAATAGATGAAAGAAAAGGAGGCTACAACTGAAAGTGCCTACTGTGGACTGAGGGATGTCTCTGCGTGAAGTCGCAAACCACGCAAATGCATTTAATTGGAACGATGTTTTTCTTTACAAAACAGTTCCCACTTTCCGACAATAGATCATTACTGTTGTTTAGCGAAGCTCAGAGAAGAAAAAAGACGTGTTATTGTATTTTCTTGTTACTAGAGATGCCCTTTACGCAGTAGCCATCACGCTCTGAAAACACAATGTTTGACATTTTCTGCTTTTGTTCCAATAAAAATGATGCAACATGTTTTTTCATATCATTCTGCAGTCCTTTGAGAAAATTTTGGGGGACTTTGAACAAATTTGAGATTGTGTTTTTTTTATTATAGATTTTTGAATCGAGGAGCACTTTTGCCTTCTTGGTGTTTCGAGCATGAAAATTTACTACTTTGAAAATTATTAGAGAAATACAAAAGCAGAGGCTCATTATTTACATAAAGGCCTATTCATACTGCAAATATGAACAAGCCAAGATGTTCACACATGTTCACAAGATGTTCATAGCGTCCCAAACTTGACTGATTTTCAAAAACGCAACGTTTTTCATCAATTTTAAAAAATACATAATTTGCTCAGAATTTCATGAAATGATAACAGCTCTTTCCTCTTTACTTCTACTTCCGCTAAAAAGAAACATATTTGTAATATATAGCTTCAGTAGCTGCCAGCATGGTTGCGAACTTACGAAAACACACTCTTCCGTAAAATGGTAGTCGTCATTGACTCGTAAACCGGCGACGCTTGTCCAATTTTCCTGTGTTGAAAAAAATTTTCATTTGAAAACGAACTGCGATTTCGTGCTGTGCAGTGATATGTGCACAAAATACAAAATTATCAGGAAAATCGGAAACATCAAGTATACACCTTATTTTTTTTTATATTTTGTGGAATCGACCAATATGCTACTACAATTGAGAACTGCGGCGGAGAGCGAGGGTCGTCTGCTTGAGCACGAATTGAGGCGATGCGATTTTTTTTCTTCTTTTTTTTACACCATGAATTGCCCTTGCTGGATTGTAGGATGCAAGTCTGGTGACCGGCGCATGTGAAGCTGCGAAATTATGTGCCCGCAAATGAATCCGGCGAGCGGAGTGGCTGCAGCGCATCGATGCACTTAACATCAGACTCCTCATCCGATCAATGCCTAAATGTAGGGACAGTAGTAGTGATAAACCAATCGATATCCACATTTCATTTATTCGACTTGGTTACGAAGCCATTTCCATTACGCAATCTCCAGACAGCGGCGCGAATTTTCGGAAATTGTACGTAATATTCCGAGCACGGCAAGTGACGTCTCTAATCCTGAACAATGCCGGAGCTTTCCAGCCGAGCGCTTCGAAGCCCTCCTCGATCTCCACACCGCAGATGAGTTATGTCGCGTAGGCTGCTTGGGCAAATAAAACTTCGTGAAGGCATTTCCCGCGTATTTTCCGTTCCATTAATCGGCCCGACAAGTGCGCGTTAGCACAGCGTGTTCATTTTCGGGGGAATTTAGAAGGGCACCATAAACTGACGGCGCCCCCCCCCCCCTCTCCCTTTTTCTTCCCACGTCTGCCACGGCAATCGCAAAAGGAGAGGGGCGCCCTAATTCCCGCAATTCCTTTTACCTGACCGCCTCTCCCTCCGACGTCGCCGCTGGCACACCGCAAAGCTGACTCTGCAGCCTGGTTTCAGAGGCACTTCTGAAGCAAGGACCTTTCTTGATGTCTTTAGTGCTTCTTTCTTTCCTTTTCTGAGGGGGCGCTGACGCCGCTCGTGCCATAACAAAATGTGATAATTTACTGGGATGGAGGCACTGTCCCAATTGCTCCAAAGAACTTGCATGCTACGGCCTGTTCTAAAGCGACACTTTTGAAGACTATCCACCTTTTACATTTTCCTGGGCTGCCCTCTGCTGTTTTATTAGGGGCCGGGACAACTATTTCCAGAACAAAAGCCTCCAAGATGGAGACGTTATGAGACTTTTCCACAGGTGTGGGAAAGCGTATGCATCGTGGCATCATGAAAGCGGCAGGTTGCTTAACTAGGTGTGGTCCACGTCTTCAGTGGCAACTCAATCGCTTTGTCACCGTGGCCAACCCTATCAAGTCCGTTTTAGTACAGTCAAATTAAAAGTTTTAACTTGCATTGTGCCATAGCTTAGTGTGGTTTCTGGCACTAACATGTCATACGAACGTCATATAGAATATGTTATCAAAACTGCCTAAAAGCACTTGTGTTAGTTGGTTATGGCATACTTTGCCGAAAACGTGAAATTTTCGTGTACATTGGCTTTTTTTTTTATTCCCAACTAATTTACTGCTACTTAATGTCGGGAACCATATTACATAGCTTCAGTGAATTTCATTGCTAAAACAAATGCATGTTATATACCATGCCCCTTACAGAGCACAAACTTTTGATTACTTCAGTGAAAGCCCAATTATTGGTTCACTTTATTATTCATAACAAAATAAAATACAACATACAGGCTTCAGAGGCACGAGTTCCAAGGGTATTGAAGGGTACGGATCAGCGTTCCATGTAGCATTTCTTTACTATGTCAAATTCCATAACACTACGCTAGAAACACAAAAACTGTCTTCAAAATATCCAACCCTGCTGGGACTTTCTTGCATCAGGTGATGTTCTCGAGTTCTCCCTCTTGACTTTTTGAAGTACGTATTTCACAAGCAAGCATCAGCAGAAGTCCAAGGAACTTCACTTTTGTGCACCGCTTGCTTCACAAAGTAAGAAAAAAGAGTGCAAGAGATTTCAGCATAAACTTCTTATAACCCAAGAGATAAAGGTATGTGAAATGAACATTATAGTGCAAACAGGGTAAAGAACTAGCACCAAGCACTGGTGTTGCTCCCCATCTCCCACTGGGCTCTTTCCATTTGTGCACATGCACTTGTAAGGCTTTAAACCTTTATAATGTGAAGCCCATATGAACTGAACACAGGTATATGGAATTTCTGTGTGTGTAGAACAAGTTTAATGCGCACAGAAAGTCATATGCAAAAGGACAGCATTGTAATATTCAACAATACACCTTGTGATACGTTTGTGCAGTATTACCTTGTTTGACTGAGGCACAGCCTCAAAACAGGAAAACATGAATGCAGTTTTCAGAGAAACGAGAAGTTCTTACACAAGGAAGAAATTTTAAAAAAGAATTGGATGCACCTTGAACACAAACTAATAAAAGAATGAGGCTTTGGCAAAGAAAGCATGGTGTACCAGCAACATTCCGATATAATGTTCAAACAAAAGCACTGTTCAGTCAGTTTCGTTGATGTGGATAGGGTGATGAATCTGCACACAACGTCACAGTCGGCAGCCTTTTAGTCATAGCAGGTAGACGGCCTCCAAGTGAAATCGGGAAGATCTGTCCATGCAGCTACCACGGTGGCTTTCACTTGGCACCCTTAGTGGTCCTGTGGCCTGCAGCCAACAATGAAAGCATATCACCAACTTTGACGGTAATTTCCATCCTCCACAGAGAGGTTTGGGAATTCCTAGGAACTGGAACAGCAAGAGCGCCTGAAACCCATGTGCACCAGGTTCTTCCAAGAACGTCTGGGAACTCAGACGCTGCCAGCATTCTCGTGTTTCAGCCTAGAACCTGACAACCTTGTCATTGGTTGTGCCACCTCCTGCCAACATAGCCTTCTTTTGCCACACGCACGTGTCTATGTGTCTGCTGCACAGTGCTACTGTCATGTAGATTTCACCACACCATGTTGTCACACTGTACTCTTGTACACTCTTTTATCATAGCCCCTGCAACTGAACCGGAATCGCTTCTCACATTAGTGAAATCATTCATGCTGACAAAGAGTATTGTTCTTGCAGGTGCTGCAAAACAAGGTAATGATCCCAAGGTGACTTACATGCCATGGAAGATTCATGAGAAATGTGTGTTTATCAGAATATAAAGCACGGGAGTAAGTAAATGTTCATGCAACATCCTTACGTTCTTAAGGGGGGACGTGTCAATGGGAATGGTAAATTTCGTTAAAATGTTCAGTTTTTCAATTTATTTTTTTTCTGCAATCCTCAGACCATGTTTTACGTCATGGTGAAATATTAGACCAAAATAAGCAGTAGGAGTTGAAAAAAAAAAACATTTTACTAGTGTGCTGTTATCAAAAACTATGAGAAAATTGGGCTTTAGAAAATGAAAATCTGCTGTTTTCCCTTGACACAATGCCATCCTATTGGCGTCATCATAAAGAGGACAGATAGAGCTCAAGATAGCCACAAAGCTGCATTTCTCCAATGAAAAATAAAACCAGCTTCCTTCTGAGTTCCATTTTTTTTAGCTTTTAGCTCCATTTTCTTGGAGCTCCATTTTCTCAGCTTTCATTTTTTGAACAGTTGCTATCAGTCATCCCTGTGCCATTTCTCAACAAATAAAGATATAACCATTCTGTTTTCTGCACCTAGATCCTGAGACATTGGTGAGTGCGGTAAAGCTGTCCATATTTGTCTGCACGCCATACAGATTTTTATAACTGGCTTTTTGTAAAAGTTTTTAGTAAGACAATGAGTACAAGAAATGTCAAAAATTTTTTTGTGTGCTTATTTGAGTACTAAAAAATAAACCAATAGCTTTACGGCACAGAACGAGCCCTTGTGAATATGCTTATGCAAAAATTGTGACGAATTTATGTCTAATTCATTAATTAATTTTGGGATGACAATGAGAGAGTATCAAGTGTTGTAACTCAACAACTACAACAGATAGCTCAAAACCGACTTCAGTTATGATATCAGCACAACATATCACATCTGCATGCCAAATTTCATCACTTTATCTCCATAAATAACCAAGATAGTTTTCATTGCCACGTCCCCCCTTAAGTCATGTCTCACTGTACGATTACGAGACTTTATCAACTATTCCATGCACTGCAGTGGACTGTGGGATTTGGCAAAGAAAGCGTGGTGTACCAGCAGCCAAGTACCTCAGTTCTGTTTCTTGACTGCAGCAACAGGTCGTGTTTGAGAACTTGTCGAAGTTAAACACAAAGCCTCCCGTTACTGCAAATTTCATGGAGCACTTGATTTCGTACACAAGGGACCAATTATTACACCCTGTATTTTATTAATCACGCATGAACCACAACAGCCTCTTTATTAAGCACAACAGCAGGCACTTAACCATGCAGTGAAAGCCTAGGTTCTGGATTGTAAACACAATGCATGGAAGATTTACACAGCTTGTGCTTACTGTACTGTAACTAAAGTGCCGTAAGGAAACTCAGCACTTTCCATAGAAAAACGAAGAGCAGCAACTTCATTTCATCTTCTGGGCTATTATTCTATAGGGAGATAAAGGCTAAGTAAACGCAGGAAGGTTAACCAGAAGATAAATATCCGGTTTGCTACCATGCACTAGGAAAGAGGTAAGGGGGTGTTCTAAGCAAATGTGCATGTATTTGTGCATAAATCGATTTTGTTAAACATGCGGTACAACTTCTGCAGCTTAGAGACAAATATTTCCATTACAAAATGTGTGCCGAGTAACTGCTTCAGAAGATTGTTATGCTGCTCCAAAGTGATGTTTCAGCAGCTCCAGATGCTTGTTATTTTGCACTTAGGATTAAGTTACAGCTGGTCCTGTTTTCTGTGTGCTTCCTTGTTAATTATTAACAGTTCTGAATAATTCATTAAGGCTATTGTATATGTTATTTTTTTGCTTACCATAGTACTGACTTCCTGTTTTTTTTTTTCCCTTTCAGACAGTAGCTGCCTTGGCCTCTACAGATGTCGGCAACATATTTTCCTAAACATGCATAACAGGTGCAAATCATTCCTCCGGACACCGCGCGTTGATTGTTCCAGATACAGGGATATTGCACAGAAATGCCTCTGATGAAATTTCACGCTCCTTTGAAGACACTGGAATATTGCAAGTTAATAAAGTCATCAAGTCTGTAAACTGCAAAAGCTTACATCATGAGTATGCAAATTCACTCTCCTGGCAAAAACACTTAAGGTATTTTTAAGTGTTTGCCTGAATGTGGTTAGCCAATCAAGTAAACAGTTGTAAAGGGGCCCTGCAACACTTTTGAGCACGGTTAGAAAATGCTGCCGATCGATATTCGAGGCACCCGAGAACATGTGAGTCAAACAATATAGCACAGCATGTGGCCCGGAGTTTACAATTAATTTTCAAGGGCAGCTAGAAATCGCTTACTCTTTCCTCGACAAATGATGCCATAATCCAAGATGATCATGTCATAAACATAAAGTCCACGGCCATTGGCTGATTTAAGCATTGTGAGCTGCATAGTTATCGTGGCCGCCGCAACGTGGTCACGCTGCACGCTCGTGATTATAATGAAAGTAAGGCAAGTGTTCAAAGAAAGAAAAGTACTCAAGGTCACGCACACTGAAAAACTGACGTAGCTTCTTGCCCCCTTATCATCCCCCTTTGCAAAGCTTTCAGCACACTTGCTGGTACAAAAGGAGAGAGAAAGCACGTGACAAATCCCTGTAACTGCACTCGTACGTGATAGATTCTAAAATTTTGTGGAAGCTGATTCATGAGACATTACCGCCATTAAGGAAGTCAATTCAACAATTACTTTAAGAAGTGTTGCAGGGCCCCTTTAAGGAGACCGCGGAACCTCCAGAAAAGCTGCTATGCTGTTTAAAGAAAACAATCCTAAACAATCAAAACAGAAAAATAGAAATGAACATTTATAAACAAAAAACAAAAGGACATCACGCCTCAAATTTTTGCTCTAACACTGCTTTCTCGTCGTGAATGTGCAGAAACGATGGTCTCCTTTCGATAATACTGCGAGGCATATAGGAATATGCAGACAGCAGCAAAATGCAGTCTCGTGTGCACCTTGGTTGTGCCCCATCTTATATACACCACAGTATTATTCAGAGATGCCACACCAACGAGCCTGTATGAAAGAATGACCTCCCCTGTGCAAGTGGATGCCAATCACCATGACACTTGTCAACATCTTTGCTTCCTTACAAAGTAATTATGTGGAACAGTAAATATCCAGGAATACTCAAACATTGTACACCTGATGTTATGATGTTCTGGAGTTGCAAATTGGATAAGATATTTAGTACCTCTGTTAAAATGCTCGTCAAACTTATTAGCTTGTTGCTATAAGTGATGAAGACAAGTTCGAAACTTACCACCAGTTTGTCCTTACTGGCTATATTATTTTGCTGTTATTGTTATAGCTCCAAAGGAGCTGTGAAAAATTTTGTTGGTGGCTGGCATACCTGTTGCTGTTGCTGACATACGGGTTTTATGGCTCTTTCAAAGCCATAATAATGTAGGAATATAGCCAATAAGGACAAATTGCTGGTGAAATGTCCCCTCGAACTGCCTGTGGAACATTTACTCCCTTTATGAGGAGAAAAGCTTAGGGGGAAATCGCAAGTTGGTGAGTTGAAGCGGTCGATAATCTTGCATAGGGTCAGATCATGGCACTGTTCAGCAGCAATGTCGACGAGTTCAGATATGGCAAGCACGTATAAACTAGTATCACTCCGTGCCGTTTCTGGTAGGTCTACGGTGTACCAGAAAAGGCAGTCGGAATATCGACGCAAGCGGCCAGACTTGCAGACTGTGTATGAGTACTCATGAAGTCATAAAGCCCCATGCCCAAGGTGACCAGGAGGATGTTTGAAGAGAGGCAGAGATGTTTATGTTGTGTTTTTCTGCACTGTGTATTTGTCTACAGTTCGTGCTTCTCGTATATCATGGATCCATGTTAAGTCGCCTAATTCCTGTTTTATTGCCAGGAGAGGCCATGTTGAACGGTCTGCTGCACAGATAAGGACTAAATTTCGCTACACTCCAAACATGAGACAGGCGCTCGCTCTCTGAGATGGAAGAATTCCACCCAGCTGCGAATAGAAGGCAGCTGGCAAGAACATGATCGTGACCATGTTGACATTAAGCGAGAACTGACATCTATGCTAGGAACACTGGCATCAGTACAGACTTCATTTGGGGCACAATCATCAAAACGAGCTAGTGCGAGTGATGAAGCAGTACTGCAATGAGCTGCGAAAATGTTTGGCCAGGACCCCAAGAGAAGTGCAGCAATTACGGCACAGTTACTAAGGATCCAAAATAAAAGCAGGTAAAGAAACATTTTGAAGGAAGAAAAGAAGGAATCTACTTGTAGCACTTCAAGATTTATGCACTTCGTTTCATATAGCAGAAAACACTACAGCTGTAGCTGTCCTAGAGCTTGGGAAATTTTGCCCCAAACAAGCAAGGTCAGTAAAGGCTTTCTTTCATTTTAGGAAATGCAAGAAAGCAGATAAAGCTCGTTTTGGACCACACCTAAGACAAGATATGGAAATGTTTTTGTTAGATGTTTAGTAGCCACAAGGAAAACAATCTGCATGCCTACTGCTGCAGCATACATCTTCAGCAGCAGCATGGCATGAAAGGTCCCATTTTTTGGCTTTCTTTCAGTCGAAATATAGCTTGTCTTGACGTAAATTGCTGTTGGGAGGGGGGTAGGGGCACATATCAATCCAAGGTGTAAGAAACTTGGTAAGCACTTGCAGCAATGCCTGTATGTTACAAAAATACTATTTTCAGAAAATCAATTTTTTTCGATGACCTTTAACTTGTCCCCGTTAAAGTAAATGAGGGCAAAGGAGCAGTACACCTTTTCATGTGGAACACATTGCAGTGTCCCTATTTGTGTATAGCTATGCGCTGGCAACCACGGCTGGGCAAAGATACTTTGAAATTGTGTCGCGATACGAGGCAAGAAGTATTTGAGATACAGATACAAGATACTGCAACACTGATTGTATCTGATATGATACATTCCAATTGTATCTTAAGATACTTCGATACATTCTCAAATTTGTTAATATATATCCATATAATGCAGCATTAAACGCCTATGCACATAAATTTTCGCTTTAAAATTTATTAACTGCGACCAATTGTGTTTCTTTGAATGAAAACTCTGTTAGTATCTCAAAAGTTTTGCACTTCTTGTTCAACGTATTATATCTGTTTCATTCCGAAACAACTCATTGGCATTGTTTTAGCTGCTTAACATGACAGCTCTTTATACATTTCGCTAATAGCGGTTCTTGCTTATAGCTTTTGTATTGATAGGGGCTAGTCGCTGCTCTGCTTGCTGAACACCAAGCGGGTTGTCAACCAACCATATGAACTTCAATAAGAAGCCTCCGCACGATGGTACAAATACCGCTGTGCAGTTCTACCTTGCCGGTAAACATATTACGGTTTCGCAATTACGGATCACCGGACAGGTGTACGTCACCAAGAACATGTGCAGCCCAGAAACTATTCAGACGTATTGTAGATTTGCACAAAGCGCTGCAGGACGCCGCCGCTATTCACATTATTGCCACTTATAGATCCGATTACCTGGTGATTAGCAACAGTAAAAGAATTTTGGGAAGCCTAAACAACGAAAACAAACATATATAAGTAAAATAGAAAAGTGGCTCCGTATCAAACACAGCAAATAAAAATGGAAACACGATACAGGAAGCACGCCCAAGAGCAAATAATAATCGTTGCGTTTTACGTCAAGAAACCACGCTATGATTATGAAAGACGCTGTATGGAGGGTTCCAGAAATTTTGACCACCTGGGGTTCTAAAACCTACATATAAGCACAAGGGCCTCTACTATTTTCCCTCCATTGAAATCCAGCTACCGCGACCTTCGGGCCAGCAGTCAAGCGCCATAAGCACTGGACCACCGCAGCGGGTAACCCTTAATAGCTACAATTGAATTCAGTGCCTATGTAAAATAGAGTAAAACGGCTCGTTGGGACGCTCATGACAAAAACGGACCATTTGGTATAACAGCGTTTCTCGAATATCTTTGCGAAAGTATTTAAGATGGCACCTAATAATTTACGTTATTATAATGCAAACTCAATTTGCTATTTTCTTTGCAGTAAGCAGAATTATCGTTACTGTATACTCCAGGTGTGCCCAGATTATTATATATTTGTTCTCAATATCACCTTTACATAGCAGTAAATTCAAGTACAATATAAGTATGTAAACTTATATTCCACTTGAAGAAGAACAGCAGCAGAAATGATGCAGACAGTTAAAACTAGGAATAAAGCAGAGAGCTTACCTTGGCAGCACGTTAAAGGCATATTGCAGTAAACAGACCGGCAGAAAAGAAAACAATATAGAGACATAGATAATGTACGAGATGGAAAAGAAGGACAGCTAAGAAAGAACTTCTGCTGACAAATTATGATTTTAAAAACTCTTTGGATAAAAGAAAGACAGACGTACGCCAATACAGCGCCTGTTAGGTGAATGCTTGTTCTGTTAAATCCAGCAGCGGTACCGTTGGTGCTATAGCTGTTAGAATCTTATTTGCATATAAGTCCAATTCATTGCATGTAATGCAAACTTACATTCACGAGATCCTTCAAATCGCCGATGTGTGAAAGCCACAAGAGGCAAAGCAACCCGCCATTGTTGCATTCTTCAGGCTTCGTAACGAAGCACCACACAAAAGGAACTTCAATAAGGACTTTACAGCGGCATCAACTAGTGTGCAAAAGACCCCGCACGCATTGTAGTGTGCAGCAGTGGAGAGTGGCTAAGTGCCAAGCGTCATGGCACTGACAAAACTAAAAAAATAAACGATTAAACAAAAATTCAGCTGGGCGCAGACGTTCGTGCTCTTGTCTGTCGAGACGACGCGAGCGCCACCTCATAGCTCTGCTCAACCAATATATAGGGACGCTCAGAGCTTATTGCCTATCCTTGCTGGAAAACTCTTGCGGAAAGATAATATAATGTCACTGCCTTTAGTTTTATTCTGGTGACTTAGTGGCAGCAGTATCAGCTTGAGAAGCGGATATCGGCCAACGTTTATCGCTTCGCACGGTGGTGGTGCGATCACAGTATCTTGTATCTTAAGATACACGATACATTCTTCAATGTATTGGAAATACAGATACAGATACTTGTTTTGCGAGACGTATCACGATACAGATACAAGATACCCAAAGAGTATCTAAGATAGTAGTATAGATCCAAGATAGTAGATAGCAGTATCGAAGATACATGTATCTTCGATACTGCCCAGCACTGCTGGCAACGACGTCAGTGAAGACAACCGATCCACTCGAGAGGCACAGCATGAAAGAGTGAGGAAGAAGACGTTCCCTTCGAGTATGACATACCATACTTCTGCTTTTCGCAATAAAGCTCCTGTGCTTTATAAACTGCGACAATATTGTAGGCTCAAGAAACACTGGTGCAGATTGTATGAGTAGGCTGCAGATGTAGGCACTGCCCATAACAAACAATATAGCTGTCAGACTGCTTAGACTTCAATGGTCAGACTTTATATCTTCCTACAACAATTTGCATACATGTGTTTCTCGTAAGTTTTTTGTTCCACACACTTCGGACAGTCTATTGTTTAAACTCTCAAAAGGGGGAATTTGTCATGTGGTATGCGGTGTTTGTGGTGTTGTGCGATGCATTGACGGAGATGACAAAACAGCGGAAATGATGAAATCATGAATTTGACCAATAGTAAACTGACGTGAAGAGAAGAGAGGATAAAAAGAAAGTGCAAGCTATGAGAAAGGAACTGAAGGAAGCAGTTGCAGGTCGCAAAAGCTTGTCGGGTCCTGGTCCTGAAGCCACTTGCTGCCTAGTTAAACCACTCGCCTGGCTCCCTTTTGCTTGGCACTAATGTAGCGAGCTCCAGTTCGCTGCACATAAATCTGGGACGTACTCCAGACCTGAGCCTTCTCTTGGCTGTCTGGAACTTGTTTGTGCCACTACTACCCTCCCGTCAGTCCATGTCAAGTTCATACCGTCAGTGCGAGGCACAGCCCAACGACCCATCGACACCACACTGCCAGCCAAATGCGAACCATCACAAATAATAATAATAATAATAATGATAATGTTTATTTGCCATCTTTGTAATATACAGATGGGGGGATTGTAGAAAAAAAAGCTGTCCCCGGACAGCTTGACTAGCCTACAACCCTATGTATTTGGGTTGACTGGATTACGTGTCTAATCTAGTCAAACTTGATTCATTGAATAACGTATGCCTTGTGTAATCCTTACAGTACATATAAGGTGGTCACTTGCATGTCATTCTTCTTTGTATTAAAATAGTAATTCGATATGTAAACGATGCAGCTACTATGATTTCACAAACCTTGCCTCACTTACCAACAGCATACGACAACAAGACGGCCATCTCTCTGTGGCCAAAATGACATTTTAAACAGTTCTGCTGAATACCAGCGTTGTGAGAAATCTGTAGAGTGGATGTAGTGGACTAGATGACTTGTGAACATAGGTGAAGAACAGCGTCAAGGCAGCAAAGGCAAGTGGACCACATGAAACCACGAATTGGGGAGTCCATCATTCATTCAAATGCTGGCACTTTAGAACCACCAGGTGTTGTCCCTTTTTTCATACAAGAACCACACAGGTGGCCCAAGAACTCACTGATGGTTCAGTTATGCCCTTGGCCAACGTTTTGTCACCGTTCATTTGAATGACACAGTGGTCTCACGAATCTGGACAAACTGTTTGACATGGAGGCTCTTCACTTCTTTAAAGCATCGACACTCTCTTTTTATGTCGTCAATGGTCAAACAGTCCTTGTGCATGAGTAAATTAAAGTCATAGACGATGCCTTTCAGCATGTGGTTCACTTTCTAGGCTTCGGACATTTCGTTGTCCATTCACCAATATAAAGCTTATATGCAGCCCCAAATGGCAAATTCCTCCTCATGTGTTTAGAACCACACCCAGGCCATTCCATTCAGGCAGTACATCATGTTAGCCATTATACTAGTTTGGTGACACCTGTCAGTCTTGCTGGCTCAGTTGTACTCAGCCAGCCAATCTTTCACATGCATATTATCGGTACTGCAGGAAGTGCCAGGATCTCAGAGTTCAGTCAGGACAATCTGGTGTGGTTGAGCTGTAAAAGGTCCAGTGGGCCTTTTAGCTGACATGATAAAATGGCCCATAATATGTCAGCCGTGAAGTTTTATGATGTGCTTTGGATGTGCCGAGGTCCACCACCAAAGCTGTTGCAGGGAGATGTCAGAAAGTAGTTAGCTTGTATTAGCGCGGTACATACGAGAAGTAGACACAACACACAAAGAAGACACAGGTAGGCGCCCACCTGTCTCTTCTTTGTGTGTCGTGTCTACTTCTCGTGTGTACCGCACGAGAAGCTGAGTTCATGGATAACCAACTCGCCCGAACTACAACACTTCAGAAAGTAGGTTGATTTAGAATGTTTACACGAGGACAGTGAAGAAAGCCAAAACAAAAATGGCGATCCAGGCAACAGCATTTCCTCTCCGTCCTCAACGTAAGCTGCTCATAACAATGTTCATAACGTTTCTACTAAATGGATTTGTCAACATTTCTACTAAACGGACGACGAATGTGCTGCACCTGACAATTCCGTGATTTGCAATGGTGCTAGTGATAGTGAATCAAGAGTGACTTCATAATAAAAATAATGTCTGGGGTTTTACACAACAAACGCACGATATGGTTATGAAGCACGCCGTAGTGAAAGGCGCCGGATATTTGGACGAGCTGGGGTTCTTTAACGTGCGCCTAAAATTAAGTATACGAGCCCCTACCAGTTCATCTCTATCAAAATGCGACCGCCGAGTTCGAAAAAAAAAAAAAAAGGCACTTCAAGCTTTTCAACAAACACTCCTCTTGAAAGCGTGTAGCAACTATGTTCCACCACCATAATGACATTAACAATCATACTAAGCACCGCAACGTAGAAGCTTACTAGCAAGTGCTTGGAACGGTGGATGCGCCTCCAATGCTTTACTGAGCACAGACATCTTGCATAAATTTCTATGCAGTGCACGTACCAGTTGCAACTCCAAGTTGGACGCGTTCGCCTAGCGTCATCAAAATCACTACGGATTTATGCGTACAACGCGGTCACAATAAGTGCTACTGTAAATGTTTCGGCGTGGTCCATGGCCATGAAATTTGACTGACTCCACTGAATTGGCACCGCGCCCAAGTCGGACACCGCGTTGCGAGTTTCAAACGTTAAGTGGTCCCTTTGCGGCAACACCGCTTTCATATTGTTAATTTCCACGTAACAATATGCCAACACTGCACACAAAGTAATGAGAAATAGCACGGCACTCACCTCGACCGCGCTACTAAATCGCGCTGTGCAAGCAGATGGCAAGCAGCGACCGCCTGCAAACAAACTTCACCTCTAGAAGAGCCAAAGGGCCTGACAATCGCGCTGACAATAGACGAAAGCTACATAGAAGGAACCGCGCTTGTGCTGTCCCGTGTCGTTCCTTCTACGTAGAGAGAGAGAGAGAGAGAGAGAGAGAGAAGCAACTTTACTATCCTTCTACGTAGCTTTCGTCTATTATCAGCGCGATAAAGTGTACACTATAAACTTCACCTCACGAAACCGTTTGAAGCCATACGAGTGGCGGCGTGGTCCGAGGCACTAGGGACGAACGGACCAAACATCGTCATCCTCAGACGTACCTAGGCGAAAACATACCCAGTCCCCAGACGTCCCGAGATTACACGAGCATGCGCAGAACGAACGGCACTCGTTGGCAACATTGACGGTTCCGCCTACTGTTGAAGGTCTCGTCATCTTGGCGAGCGTCTAGAAAGCGTACAAAATCCTTTTGTGTTCGACGGCTAGGTACCTAGGGAGAGAATCTCTAGGGATTTTCGATGGTGGCGCCGTCACATCTTGGCGGAGCTTTCTGGACCGCCGCTTCGCCGACCGGTGTTGGTATATCGGCTGAGCGCGTTCGTCACTTGTTTCTGCGCCGACGACGATGACCGCGAGTCATGCAGCACATGCAGCTTTCGTCTTGACAACCATTTGACAACGTAGTCCGTGAACCGGTGTCCCGTAGTGACTTCGTCGTGACTGCCTCAGAGAACGTCTAGTACTGCCTTTGCTTGATTGACGGACGTCGAGGGCGAAGCAGAGCGAAGGTGCTGCAATGCGCTGCTTTGCCACAAGTAAGTAGCGATCTCTGTTATTTTGAGCTCTGCTCCGCTAGTCTGAAGTGTCGGCGTACCTGTTACATTTACGTATCAGACAGCGTGATCATATAGCTATGCTGCCGTTCTTACGTTGTGGATACGGAGCGTGATAAACATTTCGAACTACGGCACAAGAGGTTCATCCACGATCGCTGCGCGAGCAGAAAAAAAGTTTTCTGCGAAAGAACCGATCGTGTGTTTTCATGCACTACAGCCGCTACAGTTCGGCATGGACAAGAGTGTACGAAATGGACAAGAGTGTACTATTGAATAAACTTCTGTCAACACGGTCTCTAATTCAACATAGTTCAGCAAGGCTGTCTTGCAGGCCTTTTGTATTGCTGTCTTTACTGTACGTGTCAGCCGTTCCCAGAAACCGCCCCACCATGGGGCGCAATCCGCTATAAACTTCCATGTAATTCCATTCTGCCTGAAGTACTGAAGTATGCGTTCATCTCGGACTGACTCACACATACTTTTTAGTTCCTTTCAAGCTCTGTGAATGGAGACAGAAAGCCATATGGGTCGTATATCTCAGCTTCTGCCTTTAAAACATTCCTCTTCATTGTCTTCATGGATGCTACGAGCTGCATAATATTGGAGGTGTCAAGCCTTTACACGACATCTTCAGGGTACTAAAGAACTCCCAGTAATTTCTTGTTCTTAGGCTATGCTGCCGTTCTTACGTTGTGGATACGGAGCGTGATAAACATTTCGAACTACGGCACAAGAGGTTCATCCACGATCGCTGCGCGAGCAGAAAAAAAGTTTTCTGCGAAAGAACCGATCGTGTGTTTTCATGCACTACAGCCGCTACAGTTCGGCATGGACAAGAGTGTACGAAATGGACAAGAGTGTACTATTGAATAAACTTCTGTCAACACGGTCTCTAATTCAACATAGTTCAGCAAGGCTGTCTTGCAGGCCTTTTGTATTGCTGTCTTTACTGTACGTGTCAGCCGTTCCCAGAAACCGCCCCACCATGGGGCGCAATCCGCTATAAACTTCCATGTAATTCCATTCTGCCTGAAGTACTGAAGTATGCGTTCATCTCGGACTGACTCACACATACTTTTTAGTTCCTTTCAAGCTCTGTGAATGGAGACAGAAAGCCATATGGGTCGTATATCTCAGCTTCTGCCTTTAAAACATTCCTCTTCATTGTCTTCATGGATGCTACGAGCTGCATAATATTGGAGGTGTCAAGCCTTTACACGACATCTTCAGGGTACTAAAGAACTCCCAGTAATTTCTTGTTCTTAGGAACCGTTAAACGAATATCTTTATTAATGCCTTCTCTTTCTTCACTGAGATGTTGAAGACTTGTGGAATTTGTCATCCATTTACGCAGATGCATTTCTGCTTAATTGATAACATTAGCTGCATTATTGCAGACCAGCAAAGCTGCTTCCGCTGTGTCTGCTCCGGCCACGTCGTCGACATAAAACTGGTGTTTTAGACCGCTGGTCATCTCTTCGTGTTCTCCCGTGGTATTCTCAAAGTGATGATGAAGAGTGGCACTAAGAAGAAACGGGCTTGATGCGGCTCCGAATGGCGCACGATTCATCCTCCATACGTGCGCGGGTACTTGTTATGCAAAACCATTTTCTTAATATTCTCGTATCGCTTTGTCATATTGTGTCAACAACTCTATGTCTTTGAGAAGCCCCCATCGGCAATGGAGTCACAATATGGGTGGGCCTGGCAGTTATGCCACATGAGAATTTGTGCCAAACTCCTTCATTACTTGCCCTGCACTGATAAACCATGCATTTCTGTCATGCAAAGGGGCATGAGTTATTTGGCACTTCGAAAAGGCGGTAATTCGGGTTAGTTGGCTGTCCTTTATCATAAAAAACAGTGCACAAACAACGGACAAACGAGTTGTCTCTTTCTGCTCGTTCATTGTTTTTGCACTGTTTTTATGAGTTATTTGGTACAATGTTGATGCACTAAAATGCACAATGTCATACATAAACAATAACTGATAATGCATTTCTTCTTCTATGGACATATCTTGACATGCCTCTCACAGTCGTAATAAAGGCCCACCCAAGTGCAAGGTGGGGGGAGTGAAAATTCTTTATTCTGTGTGGGCCTCTGGTTGAACTTTGGCTTGTACAGTGCCCTAGCTCTCTCTTTATTGACATTCAGTCAGAGTAACAGCACCAATAAACTTTACCACTTTATGTATCTTTGCAGATTCCAGGAACACCATTATCTAGATTGGTACAAAATATATTTATGTAGTCCTCTAACAATATCATATGGCAATGGCTGAAACCTGCTTGTGGTTAGATCAGGGTGTATACAGGTGCTTGAAGCCCTTGAAAACAGTTGAAATTGAAAAGCACATTTTCACAGCCCTTCAGATTCCTGGAATTTTTTTCTTTCTCGGAAAATGCTTCAACTTCTTCGCATATGGTGTCTAATATTGACTGTGGCAGCTGCTATGTATAGGTAAACGTTCATCAGGCCAACTCCAAGGGCACATGCCGTGCTCCTGTTATGGCTCCCGTCCTGTGTTTAACCTGCCTTCATCACTGTTCATCTCCTACCATTCATTTCATTTCCTCACCTGGTCTACTTTCTCTCAACTTTCCTCCTGGTGACTTGACTTTTTTTTTGTAAACCAGCTTTTCAGTTTTAAGTGAAGTCGCTTCTTAAGCTGGGATAGTGTGCAGGAGGCTTGATCCTTCTTCCGGAGCAGGTAGTTGGAGGTGGGCAAGGCTGTTCCTCAACTTGCTGTGTTGCCACTAGTAGCCTTGGCTCAGCTATGTCGTAGTCCTCTGGCGAAGCCTCTGCAACAGTCTGCTGTTTGTTTCTTGGTCACAGATGGATGTGATTTCTGAAGCGGATGCCTCCGGTGTCTGTCTTTACGGCGTATCTTCGAGGTTCTGGACCGACATTCACCACGGTGGCTTTTTCCAATTTTTTATTGAGGTGGAGCCACAAAGGCTGACCAGGAATTAGTGCCGAAAGATTTCTTGTGTGGCAGTCTCCGTGTTTGTGTTACTGCTTTTGCCTTTCGTGGAGAAGCGTGTGGTGAGTTGCAGTTGGAAAGCTCGGTTGTAGTACGCTTGGAAGGGTTGGTAGGAATGTGCGCAACTTCCTGCCCATTAGCAGCTCAGCTGGGGATTTTCCTCCTATCATTGGAGTTGAACGATAGTTAAGCAGCACAACTGCGAGGTCTTTGCCTTCCTCTGATGCCTTTGTCATCATTGATTTGACTGTTTGGATGGTCCTTTCTGCTTGACCATTGCTGCAGGGGTGCAGTGGAGATGAATGAACATGTTTGATGTCCCAGTCATAAAAGAAATTTCTGAGGTCGGCGCTGTCGAACGGTGGCCCTTGGTCCGATATTACAACATTTGGTATGCCGAACCTGGCAAATGTATCCTTGAGTACCTGTATTAGTGAACAGGCTGTGGTACTCATCATCTGCCGAACCTCTATATACTTGGAGAAGTAGTCAACTATTAGAAGGTATGTTTTGCCTTTAAGATGAAAAAAATCCATGCCAAGCTGCATCCAAGGGCGGTCAGGCAGAGATCTGTCCAACAGTGACTGCCGCGGGTTAGCATTCCGATGCGACTGACATATTTCGCACCTGTTTACCAAGGATTCAATTTCCTTGCTTAAAGATGGCCAGTGCACACTCTGGTTTGCCGAGTTCTTGCAAGCAGTAATTCCGCGATGCGCTTGGTGCAACGTTTGAAGTACAGTTGATTGACGAGCCATTAGTATGACTAGCCGCTGGCCATAGCAAACAAAGCCCTCTGTTGTGTGCAGTTCGCTTCTGATGTGGTAGAATGGCTTGACATTGTTGTCGATGTCTGAAAGTTTCTGAGGCCACCCATCGTGTATGTATCTTGCCACTTTTTGTAGGGTGCCTCTGAGGGTGCCATAAACTTAACATACCAAGTTTGGGGGTAATTTTGTTGAGCCAATGGCGCCAAAATACAATAAATACACTTTGAAATCCGTGACGTCACGTGGGGAGATTTTGGCATGAAATTTAAAAATGAAACTTTGAAGTTGGTTTTCTCCTCTATTAATAAACCTATGATGGCAAAATTAACGACATTAGAGTTCTCAGGGCACAATTTATCGATCTAAACAGATTCATTGTTTCTCTTTAGTATCCCTTTAAACTAATGAACAGTTTTTGTGATTCACATTTATGAGAATGGATGCAATAAGGTTTTCAGCTGTACTATAGTGTGCAAAATACAACCTTTATTTGTGCAGGTGCCCGTGCTGCAAGTGCAGTCGTAACCCCTGTGGAGATGGATCCGACCCCAAGGAGAAAGTAGGGGCTGACGAGCTGCATTTAAGTATGCTTTGCTGGTGCTTTTAGCTATTTCAAAAGACGCAAGAAGTGGCTCGACATCACTTGGCCATAGGCTGCTCTTCCTCATCTTAATGAGCATAGCTCTTGCAACACTGGCTCCGCCAAAAAACTAGGCGTAAAGTTCAAGGTAAAGTTTTTAAACCATGTACTTTTTGTCATCTCGTGTGAGCTGCCATACACACATAGATGAATCTTTGTTGCTTGGAGGTAGACTTCATGCTTCTCTCCCAGCAGTCCAGCTCTCTTCTCTTTCTATTATGTATTACTTTTCTTTGATTTATGCTTCAGTGACCAAAGTATGTATGCTCACTCCCTGCGTGTTGAAGAGAAATGCACCGGTGTACACCATAAAAGGATGCGAAAAGTTAAAGGACCCCTTGTGACTTTTTTTACTGTAATTTGTAGCCTTGTGTCTGGCAATGCCGAAATTGAGTGAGTCATAAATGCTCTGACATATCGTATAATTAATGCTAGTGTCTAATTCTGGCCACTTTTAGCTTCATTTTGAAACACCTGCCTGAGATTGTAAGAAACTACTTCCCCACAGCGGGGAAGCACCTAAGACATTGTGCGCTAAAGGTTTGGTGACATTGACAGCGCAGTTTTCAAATCGGGGGCCCCGCGCGCGATAAAGAATGAAACGATGTGGGTGCTTCGGTATGAGTTAAGCCGGTTAAGTGCGTGCCCCCTCAGGAAAATGAAAAGCATTCCTGGCTTAAGCAGCCAAAACCACCCTGAGAGCAGCCCGACAACTGAGCGAGAGGGACGAGAAACAATAGCCCTCGTCAGGTGCCAGTTGTGGTATTGTGTGCGTCCTGTCCATCTTTTGTGACGTCAACAATACTGGCTTTTCTTGTGGAACGTCACACGGGGCCTTCATCTATGTCATATTAGTGGAGGTGTTGCGAGGTGCTGCCAACTCAAATGAGCACTCACGCTTACTTTAAAACCAAATTAAAATATCTTAAAGGTAACATTTGCCACTAATAATCAGCCAGAAGTGCCCACGTGTGCAGGACAATCAAACAATACAAACATCTCGAGGTCTTGATTTTGGTGTCAGGGGCCCTTTAAACAGAACTAAAAGTATGCAGAGGGGACAAGAGCCGTACGGGTCCACCCTATGTGTTTTTAAAAGCTGTAAATGATTTAAGGTAGTACTGTGTATTCTACTTTAGGAGACCGGTAAGAAGTCATCATACTTGCAGAAAAACTTTTTTTTATAAAAACGTTACCAAGCTTATGTTGAATGCACTAGTCTTTCTTTGATGGAAATGATTTCAGTAACATTATTTTGTCACTGTATAACCATAGCAGTAGCGATCTTGCCATGCTTTCTTTTGTTCTTCAGCTTTCGAATAATATTCTTCTATGTGGGAGTGTGTTTTCCCATCATTATGTTTTTCGGTAAACAGAACGATTACTTTATTGAAGAGACTGATGCTGGGACTGTTAGTACATAGTTCAAAATCTACATACGGAAGAAGGAATTGTACAAGCACAGACACCCAGTGTGTGTGTGCATTCCATTCCTTCCTCTTGTGTAAGACTCCTTCAGGCTGAGTGTTGCTCTTTCAAACTCTTTTAGTGAAATTGTATGAGCTATGTTTATTGCACAAAAATAAAGCAGTCTTTATAACTGAAATCTTGACTGTCTCAAATGAAATAATTTCACTTTTCACACAGTGCAATTATTAACTTAAAATTTTATTTAACTACGAAACAAAAAGGGGGCACCGACCATTCTAGAACGTTTATGACGTTTCGACTTCCAGTATGGAAGCCTTGTTCACGATGAATACATCATCAGAAGTGGTTCGTTTTATTTGGAAGACGAAACGTCATAAACATTTTGTTTGGACCTGTCTGTGTCTCTTTTTTATTTCAAATGTACCCTCCTAGCCAGACTGGATTCCGCCATGATCCCGACTTCAAATGTCATTTAATGTACCAAGTAAGTGCTCACTCAACAGCAACATCTTGTGTTGACAAGTGTGTAGAAGACTAGGAGTAACACAGTCATCATTAGGATCTATTCAGTGTGTTCTAATAAAGGAAGATGTCGATGGAGGGCTTCACCGTGGGGACAGCGGCTCATCCTTTTTTCTTCAATTGTGTTTTTCTCCATAATACATTGAGAGCCAATCTTTGTGATTTAGAGACTTGGGACAGAAAGCTAGGGCTATTTCTGAAGTGTAGTAGCTTGTAATGTTTTAATTGTCATAATCTTTCACAAGTGGCAAAATCGATTTTCTTAATGAGTGGGACCTTTAATCTTTGTTTTTGCAATCACACACAAAAATAATGTACAAAATCGAATTTTTGAACTTCGCGCCGAACCCTACTACCGGTCAGTCAGCACGACGTCACTAATCGATTTTATTATTTTTTTTTTATCTACGGCTGGTTTCTGCAGATCAAAATGTTACGAAGCCTCAGCGAGAGTGGAAAAGCGCGAGACTAAGATCTTTGTTCCACACCTTGAGCTCAGCCAAATAGCACAGAAGTATGTTACACAGTAATAAATGTTTCCCATGGAGAAAAAGTTCTCTATTTTATGCATTTATGATTGGCGCCCACAAATGACGGATCGATTGAAGGCGCTTAAAAATCGCAATTTCGGTTTCGGTTTCTGACTGCGTGAAGCGCCACCTGCTTCCTACTGCAAGCGTTATGGCGACTTCCTGTTTACTTTTCTGGCTCCAACGCGTGCTTTCAACTTCCAAACTTCTGCGCTGTTCTTCGTGACATTGTGAAATCTATATGGATATATACGTGGTGGGTCATATGTAGCACCATCCGGAACATCAAGCATCAATATCTGATATGCGACACTTTGCCTACTGGTCGTCAGAAGGTAAGCAAAACGCCACTGCACCGTCACAATATTGCGCGGCCCGCGTGGTAAGGCGATTATGTAGTGCTTCTACGGCTACCTCTGCCCTTGCATTTGGGAATGACGCTTGTCTGCTTTAATATTGCGTTAACTATAGCGACCAAAGCCTGCGTCTTTAATGTGTAAGAGCGTGAGCTGCGCATACACGGACTTTAGAGAATAGACGACGCATCGTGTTTTCTGTTCTCGTTCGAAACATGTCCTCAGTTCTCGATCGATTCCAACGAACTAGAACTTTCTGTCCGGATTTTTAAAACGATATCGCATTTGTTCTTCCGCATGGTCACAAATAGACACCACATGGAAAGAAATGAGATTGTACGAATGAAATTGCTCTCCAAGAAAAGGTGGGCAGAAATATGAGCTTCAGAGCAGTGTGCATAGATTGCAATATTTAAAGTATAGCAAGACGATTTAGACAACCTGTAGTCACATGAACCTGGCCACACAGCATTTGTACAGAATCGTCAATCGTCTCAGGGTATCATTAACGTCTATCGCTCATCCTTTATAAGTTAAATGCGGCCGCCGTGGCCGGGATTCGTTTCCGCGCCCTTCGGATCAGCAGTCGAGCACCATAACCACACCACCGTGGCGCGTCTCTTTGATGGGGTCCTTCTATGCCAAACGTCCGCGACATTGCACTCGTACATCTCAAGATTCTGTTCCAAAAATCGTGGGCAAGCTTTTTAGTGCAATATTCGACCTCTTTCATGTAAACTGTCACTGCAAGAAAATTTTTTTCTGTGTCCTTGGGAGGGATTTGAACGTTGCCATAGTGGTTGCTAGAAAAGGAATGGTGCGTCCGCTATTCTGTCTCGCGATATGCTTTGTGGTGAAGCAAAAAGGCCATTCTGCATCCATTCTGAGAATTTTTAAAAAATTCTACAATGTATATCAACACAATACAATAACACCACATGCCAGGATAGTTGCCAGTAAGTGTGTCAAAAAAGTATGGAGGTCGATGACCGAGAAGTTTTGAAGAATGAGGGGTGCAAACATAGAAAAATGTGTAAATGGGGTGTCGCACCACCCATATACACAGAAATACGAAGAGACCACATCAAAATCCAAGTGCCAAATTGCCAGACGAACCTTTTTTTTTTTTTTTCGATTCAATTCTGCCAAAGACAGCATCTGAATAGAACCACCTCCTCGCCTCTGTCGCCAATAACCCAGACCATTAATCTTTTCAAGCTGCTTTGCATAACGTTGTATAATGTACATGTATTAACAACTCTCCTCTGTAGCGCTATTTGGAATTGAGAGTGAGTTAAAGAAATGCATGACTTGTGTTCAGGCACATGCAGTTTGGTGATGCAGTCAAATTAAAATTCCACTTCTTTGGAAGGGTGTACAAAGGAAATTCGATCCTGAAAGTTTAATTATAGTGATTTTTGTTTTAAGCGAGAAAAATTTACGTTGAGCATGTGCAGTGTCCTTGGACGGCAGCTCGTAAGTCCACTTCACTGCGCTGCGTGCTTCCTTGGGGCAAGGGAAAGATGCAACGGCTACACGAGTGGCAAGTTTGTATGCTGCTTTGTGTATTTCCACGCTTTGACAAGCATTCATTGGCTTTCTGCAGTGCCACCGATCCGCCATGTTTCAGATGGTTTGTTCAGAAATATACTGTTAGAGTATAATAAGAGTATATAACAAACACTGGGGATACACTTTAATTCTTTTTTGCAGCTCCCATAAACGTGACTCGCACATCTGCAGGTCGTCCTTTGGCCGCATCCCTTGGAAGCACATAAAATGAGCATTGCGAATGCCGCGTCTACTGCTTCCTTGTCATACAGGAGAGCCTGTAAAAAAAAAAGTTAGAGCGATAATTATCTAAAAGGACAGTGCCGCCTTACAATTACTGTGCTGAAGTGAGTGCCAACAAAAGCTGCACTTAAGTGCAAGGCTCGTTCTTAAAAGGTGTTAAAGGGGTACTGACACGAAAAATTTCAGTTGTTTTTTTGCGTCAAATGCGAGGCCAAGCCCTCAAGAGCCTACAAACGGAAGTGCTAAGCGCAAGTGCACCCTGAAAAAGTAATTACAATATGTTTTTAAAAGCTAGTTTCAGTTCCTACTGTACCCTGATGTCACAACATGGTATGAGCTTCTCGTCACGTGCTTGCACAATATATAGTGACGTTTCCACGGCTGCTCAGCATCGGGGCTCAGTTGATGACGCACAAGCGGCCATTTTGAACGTTTTGCTGACGCACAAGTGGCCATCTTCAAATTTTTGGTACCTGACGTCATCACAATTAGTACTATAGCCTGACATCAAGCTAGTGTCGGTGTCGGTAGGTGTGCCATGGAAAAAGTTACTTTAATATAAAAAATAAAATATCTCATCAGCCTTTCCTGAGCTTCACACTTGCTCAGAGGCGTCTCTGCATACAGGAGATTTGTATGGCGTAGTAAACTCGCCTTCAAAAAAAGGCGTCAGTACCCCTTTAAGGGCCGGTTACACACTCAAGTCAAAAGTTAAGTATAAAGTTGGTCCTTGAATGCGGCAGTTAGTGAAGAGGAAAAAAAAACTGGGGGGCAGCTACGTACTATTGGCACGAAGACTGAGGAAACAAAGCTGGTGGCGTTCCCCTCCTCCTCACCCTCTCCACTCCTTGCAATAGTGTACTATTAAAGAATATGCTATGCTTCACCACCTCCCCTCCTCCTCACACTCACTTCTGTTTCCCTTCCCTTTTCCATACTACTGGGCATGAGGCCCACCACTGGTAAAGCTGGCGCCACTGTCAGCGTGCCAGATAGACATGATCAGCAGTAGCATTGTCTGCTTAGGGAGCACCGACATGTGCTGAAAACAATATTTTTGAATAGCACCTGCGCTGCAATTTTGACTAAATGAGGAGTTCTCCCGCTTCAGCTGAGCACTTGACAACACTTGAAAGCACAGCAATATGAAAACGTGAGCTTAGCAACTTAGTAACGTACTCGTTACTATTTCGGAACTGTAACTGCTGCCGGCCAATTCGTCTGCTGAGCGCCTATTTAACGTATAGGTGCGGACGTATTCACTAAGAGAAGGCAATCTTTACGATGACAGCTTTGAAATGCAGCTGTTGCTTAAATTCCACAAGAAGTTGTGGAAACTTCTCCTTACAGTAATCTGTGCGGTAACTTTGTTTTCAAAAAGGAATGTGCTTCTTTCGATCGGCAACTGTGGGTACACATTTCTGTAGTTATTAACGTTTTCCACGAATGAGGCTGATCTTGAACACTTTCACATAAACGCTTGCAATTTTGGCGGCAATTATACAGGTTGTGATGTTTTCTTTACGAAGAGCATTGATGATAAAATCTTCTTTTGTGCAGTCACACTGCGAAAAAAGTTCGGCAGATCCCACGCCTTGTGGGAATCGGTTCCATGCAAAGCAGTCAGCGAGTAGCTGTCCGTGCTGCATGTTTTGGCTTTGAGCCAAGGAATACAAATGTAGAGCTTATTAGACTGCTTGAAAAGCAGAGCTAACACTGGAACCACCATTAAAATCCCGACATGGCGCCTGAATCACAGGAGTATATAAGTATTGCTTATTGCCTTGTTATAAAATTAGATAGCCAGCACTGCAACCACAACTGACGTTGCACCGACATTACACCTGCATTGGTTTTTTTTTCCGAAATCAGTTTCAAGACCTGGCGTAGCTCTGCGGTAGAATACCTGACTGCCACGCTGAATGCCTGGGTTCGATTTTCTGCTGGGGTCCCTGATTTTAATGTTTGAATTCGTCAGGTCAATGCTGCTGAAATCGGTTTTAATTAACACACTCGCATTTAAATTACCAATGTCTGTTCTCGCCGTTTCTGGGTTGATTTATACTGTCAGTCACCCGTGGCACATACCCGCATACTGCAGCCTGTGGTATACGGGCGAGTACCACACGCATGTGGAGGAAAGAGTTTGACGACGTACGCGAAAGGATTTTCACATTATTCATGTCATGACTAAACTATCATGTTCATCAAATTCTCTTACCCTCCGATGCCAGTTTTGGCCTACACTAAGTCAGAACACCAGATGTAGGCGGCTAGATAGATAGATAGGTAGATAAGTATACATAGAAACGTTCAAAGTGCCTTTGGTTCGCTAAGAAATGCTTCATATTTAAAATGGCTTTACCATGTTTCACGCAAGTTAGAAGCCATCACATCTAACTGTCCAGGCGACTTTAGGTAACTATACCCTTGCCAAGGTACGATACATTTGTCCAACTTATTCTCATTAAATCTGTACTTCACGTAAAATTGTCATTTGGGCTAGAAGTTTTATGTAAATATATAACATCAGCTTTATAAAATTGTTACTTGGGATTCCTGCAGCAATAATGCAGTGATTAATATTTCTGACCATGAAGTAACGGCAAAAGTAACGTCCGTTACTTTTTTTCGGTAAATGTAATGGTAACACGTTAACTTTTTTAAGAGGTAACGTAGGGCGGTAACGCGTTCCTTTTTTGTTAGCGTAACGGGTAACGTATTTAGTTACTTTTTCTCAGTAATGCCTACAACACTGACAATTATAGATACTTATTTATGCTACGGCCGCGTCATTGCTTAATTGAGGCTTCATTCTCGTATGATCCATTTATTTATACAGACGGACCACTGTAAGAGTATATTTCTTTTGGTGAATTCCATTGGCAGATTCGGAGCACTTCCGGTAGCAGTTTTCCTGCTCCATTCAGAGCAAGTCTGTTCCATTGGCGGATTGAGAGTGCTCCCTGTATGTTTCATTGGCAGATCTGGAGCAGTTCCCCCTACTCCGCGAAAAGCGGCGGATTCGACCGGAAGTCACAAGCTCCCAGCACGTGCGCGCAGAGCGTGGCGTACCACATGCACGATGCAATGCGCTGTCCGACCGCACCCATTCTCTCCGCTCGCGCCCGTGAAGGTGAAAACGGCGCAAAACGCAAGAAATGCTGGGCGCTTGCGAAGCAAATGTGCGCTAGCGCCCCCTACCATTTGCTCTGGCGGGGCCCTCGTGTTCCATTGACAGATTTCCTTCGGTTGCTCTCCGCCGGAGTGGAGTGCTCCGGCACAGAGTTTGTTGCCCACTCCTAATCCACCAATGGAATTCACCATTCAGAAGCGTGAAAATCTGGGCCGGTTAATTCATGTTTAGGTGCGAGGAAACCAGCGAAACTAAAAAACAAGGACGATAGAAGAAGGCGCATTCAAGCGCACACCATCGCTGGAAACAGTGTGTGCTTGAATGTGCCTTCTTCTATCGTCCTTGTTTTTGAGTTTCGCTGGTTTCCTCGCACCTAAATTCACCATTACGGATTGCCCACATTTCATGCAAGAAGATTGTTTGGGGATGTCCCATGCCGGCGACCGCTCGTAAGGTGCACTCACTGTACAATTTATGTAAACAGATAGCGCCTGTAAGCAACTCTGTGCTTTCTTCTCATCCAAAATTATTATTTTGATTGTAAAAACTTCTTTCGTTTGAAAGTATCCACAGAAATGTCCGTTAGGGCTTCCACGTGATGTTTTTCATAGAGCGCCGATAGCGAAACCTATGAGGAGTGCACCGGCATTATCCTACCTAGAACGCAAGTGCAGTGCATCCGATAAGAGGATGACTCCATAACTCCTCGCCTCCAATACTATACAAGACTGTTATGCTAAGCTTTACACTCTCCGCTCCTCCTAACATCACTCCTTACCCTCACTTCCTTTCCCACCTCATATTATACTATACTATGCAAAGCTATGCTATGCTAGGAGCTGCTTGGCACATATCCACTTTTTGTGGCACATACCTGTAGAGTTTTTGCTAACACCTCACGGTGGAACTTCTTTCGCAAGTAACCATCGAATGGCTTCTTTAAAGGAGTTTATTGCCTCACGAATCAACCGCCCCAAAATTTTTTTAAATCCGTGCGTACGAGCGGAATTAGAGATTTATCGCACACTGTAATTGCTTTCTCTCTCATCCCAACGAGCGCACTGGAAGCTAAGCAGGGGAAGGATGGCACAGGGGAAAGAAGTTACATCATCTACACGTCATGACTTGGTGCACTTTTTCTTTTTCCTTTCGAACGCATCGTGAGTGCATGCGCAGGCACGTGGCAGCCCCGTTAACTATGCAGCTGACGATGCTCAAGTCAGCTGACAGCCCGTGAATTTGGGTATATGGCATAATTTGTAGAAAGAAGAGGGAACGATTTCTAGCTGACTTTCAGAATTAATGGTAAATTCCGGGCCTTGTGCTGCGCTATAATGTTTGGCTTGCATGCTCTCAGGAGCCTCGACTACCGATCGGCAGTGTTTTCTAACCATGTTGAAAAAGTGTTTCAGGGCCCCTTTTAAAGAACTTCACTGTTGAAAAAAAAAGGAAATAGTAGGGGGACAATCTAGGAGAGTGCTGCCCTCACTTGTTCCTCTCCTAATTCTTTTTTGATAGTGCCAAGTCACCAAAGTATTACGGTTTGTTTAGACGATGATTGCCTAGCAGGTAAATGCACGCACAAATACAGCAGAGGAATGAGCAATTATGATTGAGTTAAACAGAGTGACTGTTGATATGAGGCTGCTAGAAACCTGCTTTCACTTGTGGAGCTGATGTTCAGCCCTCATTTCTGTGGTTGGTGCATGAAGACTAGGATTGTGTTTTGTTCTATCTAGCACAACTGAACAACCTTGTACCAGTGCATACACGTGGCCCTGTTTACATGAAAGTGTGTTCACCTTTGCAGCTCGCAGATGTTGAACAGCTGATGGCGCAAGGAGAATGCCAATATCTTCCTTGTACATTTCAAAACAATTCTTGAACATGTAATTCCCGTCCAGAAGTGTTACATCCTTTAGTCATCCTAGTGTGTTGCTCCTGAAATGCCAATAAAAAGTACAATGTGAAAATTTGCTCTGGTGTCTCTAATTAAAGACATTATTCAGACTGCATGTTCAGACTCCAAAACTTTCATATTGACCAAGCATATTCACTGAACCAAGTGTGCAAGGTGTCCAAGAACAATTAACTTCCAAGATTAGCAACATTTCAGTCCATAATCAGAACAGGCATTCCAACTATTTCTCAAGGTCATGAATGAAAACCATGTTTTGTGTTAAATTTGACAACAGCAGCATGCTTGGGCACATAGTGCACGTTGATGTTGGGCAGCAGCTCGTTATGTGCAGTTTTTAGCAAATCTTTAACATTAATTTTTATGCACATGGCTGTTCAGCAACAGCGACCATACGTAGTAGTCTAATAGGGTTTCACTGGAGAACAACGGATGCCCCACAGCGGTGGGGCTGCAGATGTTTACAGCCAGCCACTTTTGTGATGTGCAGAATGCTGAAACGAGCAAATACATTTGTTTTCTCAACAAGGCCTGTGCACTGATTGATTGTGCCACTTAAAGGGACTGACAACCAATTTTTAGGGTACCTATCTTCTTTAGAGCAACGGAAAGCTAACTGGTCAGATTGTCTAGCCATGGAATGGTAACGTGGAAAACGCCGTGAAACATTTTTAATCAGAATTTTTCTATCTGCGGCGAATATGAACTCTTAAACACACTTGACAACACATGCTGCAAACAGTGAATGCGAGAGCGGTTTGTGTTCGAGCGCGACGCTTTACTGCACATGCGTGCACTCCGCGCGCATGCACCACGGCTGGATATGGGCCACTGGCGGCTGCGAAGGCAGCGCCGCTTCTCACCATGCAACACCTTTTACCTCGTAGGCAGCACAGAACTGAGCGGGGATAGATAATAATATGCATACTCTGAGGACCAATTATGGCGTGCATGACAGCATCAGACTACGTATACGTGCAGAAAAGTGACCGACTTCATAATCCAGCTTCAAGGCTCTTCCGCTAGGCTGCGCGACATAGCGGTTTTTGTTACTTTTAAGCACTATTTAAAAATATAAATCCTACTCGCAACGCGAAAAGGATGCTGGAATCTGTCACTATATTTCACGGTCTTTTCATGTCTACCAGGATCTAATAGCACGTTCTGCCCAGTTGTCGGTCCCTTTGAAGGCCCCCTGACAACGCAACTTCAAAGCCAAAATCTTCTGTGTTCCATTCTCCCGCATACATAGGTAACTCAAACCATGTATTGCTGGTGAACGTAGTCTTAAACACATTTTAATATGGTTTTAAAGGAAGCGCAAGTGCCCGAATTGGCGACAACTTGTGACCTCATTATCAGTATGATGCATTTAGTGGCTGCTCAGGCTCACTGATAATTCACCTATTCTACGAGTATAGTCGACGTCAATGACGGACAAGTTTGCAGGGCGCACAATAAGGGCTATCGTCATTCACCTTTCTTGCTTTATTCTTGGGCTGCTTTCTAGGTGTTTCTGGATGCTTACGCCAGTGGTATTTTAAACATTGCAAGATATAAACAAACAAATAATGGTGAGGTTTTTTTTGTTCCCGAGGGGGACTGTGAAATGGGTGCCCTGCCGGCAGCTGTACTTTAGTAAACAAAATTCGGCAGAAGCTCCCTCGTCAAGTCACCTGCTCAAGAAACTCAACCATCTGAACGGAATGGAGTCACTATTTCAGCACTGTACTTCTTCTCATGCTGGTAATAAACTGTTTGTATCTAAAAAAAAGGATTCGGAAAAGTTTCCAAGTCACTGTGGTATGTGTGTAAGGTGATTATGACAGTGCACAGCTTCATATTCGTTGTGTGACTGTCAGCTGATTATCTTGGAATATCTCTGCTAGGTACACAACGGTGAAGTTGCTAAACGAAGTTTGCCACCTAAACATACGGAATGAAAATAATGCTTATGGAGATTAGACGCAGCAGTCTATAATAGTACAACATATGTGTCACTGCTGCTGGTCCTGGAACGACTGTAACATAAGCATTACAACAGCTGTAACTTGCAACAGTATAGTATAATAACAGTAATAGTCACGGAACTTTCAGTTGGCAGCGAGCGTCGCCTGCCTATATTACAACATGCTCCGTGTTGACACGAGCTGCGTGACAGTGTGTATCGCAAATTTTCTTTTTTTTTTTTTCTCTGCCACCATTGATGCCCTAGCTGAGCTGTGTGGCACAAATCTAGCAAGTGGTGACTTGTAAAGCTGACACATCGTGCAAGGCTTGTAAGCCATCTGGCAAGCGGAGTTGCTTCAGCTCATCGCTGCAGTCGGCAATCTTGCTCTCGCTATCCACTTAATCTTCAAAATTGGATAGCACAAAATTGAACAGGTCCTGTGCATCTGTGTTCTTTCTAAGTCCTGTTCGATTTCCCGTTATGCAATTTTGAAGATTATGAGCCAACTAGCCTATCAACGTATTTTGTTTGTTATCCACCCAACGCCCGCAGGATCCACGTGTCTGCGGCTGTAACTTCACCCCTGGAGACACAAACACTTTGCCCGAGTTTAGGCTGATCGGTGATCGTTCTCATATACCTTTTGTTTGTCCGCATGCTTTTGGAGATGGTCACTATACAAGAGAATATAATAACAGCTGATAGTGTGGCGGCACGTTGCAGAGCAGATCTCAACCACTCCACACACTTGGTCTCTGTTGCCTGACGGCGCGTGCTCAATGGAGCTTGACCTGTCGAGTGCGCGTGACGGTTGGCTGTTTGACAAGTTGAGGAGGCAAAGCAGGGTCGAGGAGGGTGTCACTATAATTGCTTGCAGCTGCCTTGATATGCAGTGCATGGCTTAATTCATGGTGCAAATGAGATCATGATGTAGCCTAAATTCTTACAAAATTTCACAGACAGTTTCAGGGTCCCTTCAAAGTAAAGTTTACTTGGCTCTTATCCTATTCGAAATTATCTTCGTGAATACTTTGTACAATGATGAGGCTGACATATTCTTTCATGTCTCCATTTTTTGTATTAGTAAAACATTGGCGTTTTTCCAACTCTCTGTTACATTCGAATTTTTGCATCTTGCCGTATGACCGTATGCGGTACGGCGTCACTCTCTGCGTACCTTTGCAAAAGAAGGCGGCTGAATGAACGGCTTGGGCACTCCACGCAAGCATGATTCATACTGTAAGACATGTTTCGGTACATAAAACTAGTACAAGTAATGGCGAAATTAACGAAACATCGCCCTGCGCACTGTTAGAATAAAATGATAAGTCGTTCTTTAGCTGTTGTTTACAAGTACCAGGTTTTCAAACGCCCCAGTCGGTCAACAGGATTATTCATTACCGCAGTACAACGAATCTAAGAACTTGCCTAGGATTAACGATAAGGGAGTGCCCTTACTACTAGTTCATGAGATAATATCAGTAGTGGTTATCACTTACGCAAAGCCGAACACTGGACGACTTGGTGCAAGTTAACCATTTCGAACTGTAGCGACTGTAGTTCATGAAAACGCACGATCAGTTCTTCCGCAGCAAATTTTTTTCTCCTCGCGCGGCGATCGTGGATGAGCCTCTTGTGCTGCAGTTCGAAATGTTTATCACGCTCCGAATCCACAACGTAAGAACGGCAGCATGGCTATATTATCACAATTTGTTATGTAACAGGTACGCTGGCATTTGTGGCTATTACGGGCGACAGAGACTAGCGAAGCAAAACTCGAAATAACAGAGATGGCTACTTACTTGTCGTGGCAAGGCAGCGCATTGCAGCACCTTCGCTCTGTTTCGCCCTCGACGTCCGTCAGTCAAGCAAAGGCAGTACTAGACGTTCTCCGAGGCAGTCACGACGAAGTCGCTACGGGACACCAGTTCACGGACTACGCTGTCGAAACGAAAGCTGCACGACTCGCGGTCATCGTCGTCGGTACAGAGACAAGAGACGAACGCGCGTACGTACAGTACGGTCCACTTTTAGAGGGAACACGCGAGCGCGCGGCCGGCGGTACGCGGAGCGCCAACTGCTGGCGAGATTTGGAAACCTGGAGCATGCGCATAAAGGCGCAAGGGCGGTGCTTGCCGCCGTTCGTCTGCTACTTACCGCCCCTGCGCTTGCCGTGCGCTGGATAGCGCGTTCGTTTTTCTGCGGCGCGATTCATGCCCCTGTGCTCTCCCTGCGGCTCGTCGGGTAATCAGCGCGCAGAACAAAAAAAAGTACCGTTCGTTTATTGCTGTGGTTTCTCGGCAGCTTTGACGCGATTCCATTGATGGCCACAGCGGCTGAATTTCGATTACGGGCGAAATGCAAAGAAAAGCCATGTGCTTATAGTATTTAGAAGCACGTTAAGGAAACACTTGCGATTGAAACTAGTTCGAAGTCTCCCAATACGGCGTGACACCGAATGATATCCTTGTTGTGGCTTGAAATACCCCAGGAAATGTTAGTTATAACTCTCGTGATTTTTTTAATCGTTAAGGCAACATCGCCAGAATATGCGATGACGTGCACTTTTACGAAAATTATTGCGTTTCACCAACACGCGCGATGAAAAATGGTGTGCGTGGAACGACGTGGAGTAAACAAAGAAGACAAAATTTATTCGTCGTATTTGTGTGACAGAGTATAGGTGAGCCAGGCCAGATCTATAGCCTCGAAACATTTTAAAAATGCAAAGCTAATGAAACATGTCTCTGCCCTGTGAAACGCGAAATAAAATGCAGATCTGTGCAAGCAAAGTAGGACCAAGCGCGACATACCAGGCATTGAAAAAAAAATTACACTCGTAATGCCGATGATTACGCTGGTAATCGCAAAAAAAAATAATAGGCTGTTTAGCACTCGGGCTTTTGGTTTCATCGTTTTGGGGTGTCTAGAGAAATGTGTGGTGGATCCTGGGTCTTCCATTCTCATATGAACCTAAGTCACTTCGTGCTCCAATAGCGTGCCCTAGACTTCGTTCAGTAACGGGTGACGTCACCTTCAGCGTCGACTACGGCCTTCATCCTTTCAGGCAGAGACCTGTACAGTGCTTCTGTGAAGGATGAGTCGCACTTGAGCCGCTCCCACTCTTCGTTAACCGCAGCCCAGAGGTCATCCGCAGATTTTCCATGAAGACCTAGACGGGAAAGAGACGTCTTCATCCTTCCCCACACATTTTCTATTATATTCAAATCAGGGGACTGTGGGGGCCACATGAGCACAGTCACTCCGCGCTGCTGTAGTAGGCGATCGACCTTTTTGGCGGTGTGCACCGGCGAGCGGTCGTGCTGAAAAATGCAGTCATGCTGCGGTGTGATGTGACTGGTGATGTGCGGGAGGCCGACGGTGTCCAGAATATTTCTGTATTTGTCCGCTGTGAAGGCCCCTTGTATGCGCACGAGGGGTCCGAGGCCGTCACGGGTGATGCAGCCCCAAACGCTCACCACAGTCCGTCCGCTTGCTGCTACTCGCTGAACAAATTCAGGCCTGAACCTATATAGTAACAAACACGAACGAAAAAAAAAGTTGTAGAAGGCTGTATTGTGCAGCACTCTTGTCTTGCAATGCCAATCATGTTATAACGGAAGGAACTACGAGCCGAAACAGCAAACTTAACATTATTATTACGGCGAAAATGCTGAGGCCCGGATACTTAATTTAGGTGCATTTTAAAGAACCTCAGGTGGTCCAAATTCCCGGAGCCCACCACTATGGCGTCACTCGTAATCATGTCGTGGTTTTGGGACGTTAAACCCCGGATAATATTAAGATTATTAATACGAAATTCAGGGTTTCATTCTCGGCCGCAGATACCTTGATATTTCTGGTGCAAACATGTTTTCCAACCCACGCATGTGGCAAAATGGGCGTATGATAAGTAGCGTATAATTTCTAAACGAGTTCCGGTCGCGGCGCTTGGGTGCGTTAAAACTCAAATTTACAGTTTGCTTACCATGGAAGTTGTAGCAACGTTCGGGAACTAGAGAAGATTTAAGAGAATTCGAGCATACCGAGTTCTATCTGGACGCCAGACACGGGCCCTCTGATCCCATTTGGTCGTGAACGTGCACTCGTCGCTGAAGACCACTCGGCCCCAATCGTCAGGGGACCACGCTTCATGCCGCTGGGTAAACGACAGGCGCTTTGACTTGTTCACGTTCGTCAGTAGCGGTTTTTGCACTGCCATCCTGCTCTTCAGTCCTGCTTCAGCCAGCCGTCGCTTCACAGTTGTTTTTGAAGCGGTCAGTTGAAAACACTGGCGTATTTCACTAACTGAAGCTCGAGGGTTGTCAGCAACATATGCAACGATATTCATATCGTCTTCCTGAGTTGTCACTCGTGGCCTTGGTTTCCGAGGGGCGTCCTTGATCCTATTTTCATCTCTGAAGGCCTGGATAATTCTATTCACGGTCTTAAGTGGCCTCTTCACCATGGCAGCGACGGCGCGCTGGCTGTATTCTTTAGTGTAGAGCTCGACTATGCGAAGCCTTTCGTCCTCAGGTACCCTGGCCATGCCACTTTTAAGAACTAGCACAGCCAAAAATGCGATCAGCAAGGAAATGCGCCCCCAGCTGTGGAATTCTGTGAAAGCAATAACGAAGCCAGCACTTGCGTAACTTAGTGTCAGCGCTTATCAAAAAGTTAATCGTAAGCTTTCCACATACTTTTCGAACCAGCCAGCCGCTTTTGATAAGACAGGAAATCTGATGGTTGATGCAGCGAGCATAGCAAGCTTGTCTTTCCAACCATATAAATATACAAAGGCGCTAGCGCGCGCCGAGTGCGGGGGCGGAGAAGTAGCAGACGACGCGGGCACGAACCGCCCTTGTTATTCTATGCGCATGCTCCACGTTTCCAAATCTCGCCAGCAGTTAGCGCTCCGCGGACCGCCGGCCGCGCGCTCGCGTGTTCCCTCTAAGAGTGGACCGTACTGTACGTACAGTACGTACTACATGCACACGTGGAACAGCATGGAACAGCAGACACAGGTCGGCGAAGCGGCGTTCCAGAAAGCTCCGCCAAGATGTGACGGCGCCACCATCGAAAATCCCTAGAGATTCTCTCCCTAGGTACCTAGCTTTCGAACACAAAAGGATTTTGTACGGGATATAGACGCTCGCGTCATCTTGACTCATCTTGACTACAGGGTTACCAGATGGTGCGAGCCTCAAACCGCCAAATTGGACTCCGAGGTAGCCCAAACATAGCCCAACGCGAAAATTTGAAGTAGCCCAAAAATAGCCAAAATCAGCAAATGTATGCGTGAATCCGTTGTATTGCATATTTTTTTTGCTATTCAATCCATAATGATTGAGCGATGGCTGCAGAATCTAGAAAAAAGTTTATTGCCACTTGATAACATACAAATGGGGTTGCATTCCGGGTTGTCGCAAATTGTTGGGGTACTTGAAGAACGTCATTCCACTCTTGTCATAACACGCGAAATGTCAGACGGGCTCTCTCCGATTGAGTAAAAACTGTAAATGCACGCGTATTCAACAAAGCATTTCATAAGAAACACAGGTGCGCATTCTACTTAGAGGCACTTCCGCTGCTATCACGGATTTTGGTCTGGGACTGAGCAAGAGGGCCCCCTCCACATATTTTATTATTTTTCACTGTGTGGTGGGGGGAAGGGGGGGGGTGCTTGCTCGGCATTTTACGGTAGTAGAAGCCAAGAAAGTCTAGAGAAAACGTGAGCCCTCAACACGGTTTCAAACTGACGACACGTGAAACCCTTTGTTGGGCTACGTCTCCAGGTGCAGGGATTCAGGGGCGTAACCAGAAATTTTTTTCGGGGGGGGGGGGGGGGGTTCAACCATACATTATGTATGTTCGTGCGTGTGTTTTTATGTGTGCATGTATATATATGCAAGCAAAATTGAAAAATTGTGAACCCCCCCCCCCCCCCCTTGGCTACGCCCTTGCAGGGATTGTTCAACCAGTGAGAGGCACTGGTTCAACACACTGGAATGTTTTGATGGCATTAGCGGCATGCGCATGTAAGCCTTGGCGTTCTTTGTACAGAGCTTTTTAACAGAGAGAACGATCACCACCTTTCTTGGCTTCTGCAGTGGAGTACAAAAGCTGACGTCGCGCCTCGGTACTGCATTTCTGGGGGGTCATGCATGTTAACAACAGCCCAAAGGGCCTTATGGCGGCGCACAGGGGGCCTTCGATGACAAGGTGCATTAAAGTTACTAGAGAGTTTTAGTGCTGGGGACCCCCAGACGCTCGCGTACGCACGCTCCTGCTTTCCTTTGTATTCTTTGTATTCTCCGTGGGTGCAGCTGCTGGGGGGTCTCCAGCACATAGAGTTTCCTAAAATGACCTAGAGGGAACTCTGGCGCTGCGATCGTTCAGCCACCATGGGAATGATGGGTAGTACACGGATTTGCCTAGTCTTCATGCTTGTGGGCTTCGAACGCACTTGTGGCTTTGTTTATTGCTATGTTTTGGTTTTCTTTCGGATAAAAGAATGGATCGTTGTGAACTTCGTGACCAGATTTGAATCGGTGAGCCTAAAGAAGTTAAAAGTGGTGAAGTGAAACTGCTGATTTTTGCTGAACTTCGTTTTGCGACAAAGCGGATGCAGGCGACGCGGAGCCAAACGGAGCCGAAAGAACGAAGTTTAGACAAATCCGTGTACTACCCATGATTCCCATGCTGGCTGAAGCGCGATGCATTGCAGCTCCCATAGACACTAGCGCCAGAGTTCCCTCTAGTAAGTATTGTAGGAAACTCTATGCTCCAGCAGCTGGAGGTACAAATGACCGCAAGAGCGTGTGTGCGTAAGCCATTTGGGGTCCCCGATACTAAAATTATCTACATTTTGTAGCTTTTTTGGAATTCTTACCTAGTCGATAGCAATGTAGCCCAAAAATAGCCACATAGCCAAAGAGAAAAATTCGACGCCAACTCGAACAAAAAGTAGCCCAATTTGGCTATTAATAGCCCAATCTGGTAACCCTGCTTGACTACACACAACAAAGGTGCTGCGTCAACACGTGGTATACAAGCAGGTGAACGAACCGAACCGAACGAACCGCAACGCACATGGTAGCGGACTGAGTTATATGTGGTGTTATTACATGATTTATTATAAATAAAATAATGCGGCCTGTAAATTAGACAGGAAACGCTACAGCGGCAGCTGCACTGACTGTTAATAACTATTGAACGTTTCCTTGGCACGTTCGTGCCTCCATTTCGGGTTTTCTAGGTATCACACTGCGGCGCGCAAATTCAAATCTGTCCGCACGACGTCTGACGACGTCGGTGTCCGTTGTGTCTGCTTAGCCTAACTATACTGCCTTGAACCTGGTCACGATTTCATTTTATGACTACATATCCGCGGAGTATGATTAACAGCTCGACGCTCCACGAGCTACATGGCATGAAAGGAGTTTGTGAATGTTCGGACAGTGAACAGATAGAGTTCGACAAATAAAATAAAATACACCAAAAAAAAAGGACTTACCACGTTTCTCAATGCTGCAGGGACCCATCGCGTAAGAACTTAACGAGGGTCGTTCTCGAACAGAATGAGAGAAATCGCCGGCATGGCGTGCACAAAAGATGTGATTATAACTGATTATAACGTGTTCTTGCGCGGTGGGCGTACTGGCGGCGGGATTGTGCAGCTTAATTTGATCGCTGTAATGTTTAATGTGAGAATCTGCTTGAAGTGTATGCATGCTTATAAAAAAATTCTAGGCCAGAAAATAATGCTCTATACGGTTGCTCTAGTTTGCTTCAGCGAGTTTGCGCTTATAGTCGGCCACACCGTCCCTGCCCGTCATCTCCATAGATGTTGCCTCAGACTTTCGCTGCATGCAAACAGCGCAACAATGGCCTCTAAGACGCATATAATTTTATTTTATTTTAAATGACGACGTTGCCTACAACTACTTATTGTGGATTAAACAGGTTCTCAGATATGTGTTATACGCAGTAGATATTTTGCTTCGTTGTCAACGAATAAATCTCCGAGTAACAAGTACGAATCTAGGAGGCCGTGCTACAGCTTGGACATGCAGTTGTGTTTGGACTTCGCAAGTGCCAGAACAGGCTACGATAATGCAGAAAAAAATGTGGTCACAATTTTTTTCGTACTATTCATTTTAAAGTGATGACCATTGAGATATACGGTTGCATGGTGCGCCGTATCACGAGCCAGAATCTAGGAAGTCAGTATAAACTCGCGTTGCTGTGATTAATTTCGCAGATGAAGTTTTCTCCTCCATTTATCGATACTGCTTCAATACATGCTCATGACTGCGTCAAATTGTGGCAAGTCGCGAAAGTTGAAAGATTAAAAAAAAGGTGCATGCGATGTGCTAGTGCTTCAAGAAAATATTGTGATTTAAGGTACCCTGCAGCGTTTTTTGCGTGCACGCCATTATTGCTAAGTGCATAGGCGAGTGTTTCTATGTTCCGCTTGAATATCGCCAGTGAATGTTGAAGGTTACATCGACGGGATAATGCTGCGGCGTTGTCTACCGACATCGCGTTAACATTGTTAAACAACGTTTCATCAACATTGCTGGAAAGCAATGCCAACGTTTTAGGAGTTGTCAATGTTGTAGCAACATTACCATAAGTTGTCCAACGTTGGGCACCAAAACGCAACGTTCGAAACATTGCTGTAATGTTGCAGCAACATCTTGTGCTACCAGGGTTCTCGACCGCCACCACACGCTGACAGAATTTGACGAATTCCCTAGAAGCAAATGTCGAAAATTACGACCGTGCATGGTGAAAAAGTGTGTTTGCGACCCCTTACAAAAATCCCATATATGGACATATATAAAAATTCCCATATATGGCCACATCAGGAATTGGGCATATCAGGCCCATATATGAATATTCGCCATATATGTGCCATATATAGCCATATATGGCTTGATATGCCCAATTCCTGATATGTGCCATATATGGCCATATATGACCTGATATGCCCAATTCCTGATATATCCATATATGGTTGAGGCCTATATATGAATGCAAGCCATATATGGCTTTATATGGGTACTTTTATATATAGCCATATATAGATGAATGCTGCATATGAATTCCGCTAGTGAGGACGGCATAAATTAAAGCTGCAGAAATCATTCTACAGCTAGAATTAATGCTCCATGATAATTGATGCCACCCAACGGTCTGCAGTAGCAGTCGTGTTTTCAACACGACGGTTGTGAGCTGTTTCACTGCCCTCCCAAGAAAAATTACAGTTATCCTCAAAGCTTTATTGCCAGAACTGTCATTTTGGTGTTTATTACTGTTTGGGGTCAGCACATGACTGTTAGTCAAGTTATGTTAATGTATGGAGACATTCACTGCACAACAGTTTGGCAAGGCAGCTAAGATTCAGATCAGTTATATTCTTTTAACATGCACGATCGAAGCATTCTGTGCCCATGTAGCTAAAAAGCATGCAAATAAGTTGCTCTCTTGTTTCTTTTTAGTGATTTCATTCAGGCTACATCAACTTTTCACGAAAAGATACATTGTGTTTAAATTGAGTGCTTATCGACATATTCTATTCAGTTTCAACAGGTTGGCTACTTGGGCTGGTTGGTACTGCATTCTAAAAGGAAAAATACGTTCTTTGTGCGCAAAACGTTTCAGAAAAGACAGATAGGAGTGCGCTCTGTCCTATCTGTCTTTTCTGAACCGTTTTGCGCACAAAGAACGTATTTTTACTATTCGGTTTCATAAACACATTGTCCACCGTGTTTTTATTGAGAATATTGTTGCGTGTCAATTGGGATTCTTTTGCGAGACAAATTAAATTATCTACTTGCCACTGACCATGTGGACTGCGTGTGCATTGAATGATTTAGGGGACATGATATTTAACCTTTATGGAGTTCGACCAATAGCGGCTGGTACGCAAGCTTGTGATGTGCAAGTATAGTGGAAAAAATGGCGGCTATAAGTCTCTGTGCGAGTAGAAATGGAGTGACATTTCTTGAAAACCAGATGCTAAAAAATTCTGTTTTCAAAACGTTGCCTGCTATTGATGCAGCTACTAAAACATTAATATTTTAATCAGTTGCAAGCCCTAAGCAGATCAGTCGGGTTTAATTTGTCGACTTGTACAAAATTATGTACAGTGCTCACGGATTCAAAGGCGACATCACATTTTTTTAGTATAACGACTGGTATGCGCAACCGCTCGAGATAACCACATCATATCACAACTAATCTGGTTTCTACATATAATGTTGCTCTGGTCTACGCGTTCGAGTCGAAATTACGCCGATATGACCCGAACTGAAGACGATGGAGACGAAAGTATGTGCGCTAATTGGTCCTAAATTGTCCCGTTTCAATCTGTGAGTACTGTACACCATCTTCTAGAATTGCCCTCGCAAGAAGTTTTAGCTGTGTGCACTTATCTTCAAGACAAGCGTAATTCTAAAAACAAAGTAAAAGCTGGGCGAGAACCGACAAATTAGGACACGGGCACATATCTTCAAGACAAGCGTAATTCTAAAAACAAGGTAAAAGCTGGGCGAGAACCGACAAATTAGGACACGGGCACATAAATGTCATGACACATACATGGGGATGCGGATTGCCAACTGTTTTTCATTTGTTAGTTGCGTAAGTTGTAATTGACTTTTGGTGTTCTCTCAAATGTCAAAGCAAAAAAAATATCCTGATATATTTATGTTTTTTTTTATTTTTACGAAAACTACAATAACACCAAGGCCATAATTTAGTTGGTACAGCGCTTGCTTCCGATAAATTGGGGGAGTCATGTCTGGAAGAAATAGAAAAAAACAAAACAAAATGGTGTTGTAAAAATAAAATAGCTAGAATACGACGGCTTAATCACGTAACCACAATTATTATGCAGTCATATACTAATCAAAACATGCAATGCACTACCCTTTGTGAGTTTTCATAATTTTCGAGTACAGCGTAAGAAGGCAGTGAAAACGATAAACTTACCTTAAAATTTAGCAGAGGCTGTGATGTGCAGAGCCAGTAAATCCAGAGGAACTTAATCACAACTTAAGACGACCACACTTATCCGTACAACTTTTCAGAAAGGAAGATGCGAGCAAAACTTGCACGCAAGCTTAGGCATCCATTTTTCCGCACCAAAAGTTAACGCGGGTCCAACCAACGGCCTCTCCACAAAAACACAGTTGCCTCTGCATCCACAATTGCACCACATGCACAGAAGTAAATTCCTCAGGTCTGCGTTGAAGTCAGTGCAAAATCAAAGCAGTCGCTGAACACGAAATAAGAGCAAGAGAGACCACAAGTGACGGACACGAGCCGCGCATGCTGCTCCGGTCAGCAAAGAAGCAACAGCGGCGCGGATGGATACAGCCTCGATCATGATGCAGCGCTAAGGTGTCCGTGAGATCACCAATTTACACAGTTGTCGCTGCAGTAAATTTTGCGAAGCTTATTGGCAAACAAAGTTTCAACTGTTCATAATTATTGACGCGATATTACACCTTACAAGTTAAATATTTCGTGTGCTATTTTCTTTATCGCAACCGTAGATGGGCCTACGGGCCTTCTGGTCGTCTGTGTTCCTGCGTGCAGTGGAAGTTTCCAGTATGCATTCGCCGAATTGCTCACCCCTCAGACCGGAATCGCTCGTCCTCGCTTGTGTCCGCCGAGTGCAAGCAGCCCTGCGTTTAACTAGTCACGCGGGTTTCGGGACAATAGGGCTCGCTCTATCCCCGCTGGCTGCCGAGAGGGACAGGTGCATGTCCTTTTAGGGAGGCGTTCGTAGAATCTGCAATTCGCTGCTTCACGTACGCTGGCTGCCACGACGTATTCGATCCGGATATTTATCTTACTTCTCATGCTTTAATAATAATAATAATAATAATAATAATAATAATAATAATAATAATAATAATAATAATAATAATAATAATAATAATAATAATAATAATAATAATAATATTAATAATAATAATAATAATAATAATAATAATAAATCTACTGTTCCTACAAACCCTAGATGAACGTTGAATCAACGATATTACTCCCATGGCAAAAATTATATGGCCCCATTGAAACAAACGGGTGTGTCCGCGTACCCATGAGCCGCTGCGCGCGAGCGTGTAATTATGCATGTGCGCGCATATGTATACGTATTCGCGTATAGTTCACAAGCATATGCGCCACACTGTTAGTGTTGAAAGGATATAGCCCCACGTAGTTTTATTTATGACGTAGCTGCTCTACGGAGCGCTGTAAATAGAATGGTCAGTCTGGTTTATGTAAGGCCCTTAATTATTCACAAAAACGTCTCGTGATAAATGCATTCGCAAGGTAACATTTAAGGCAATTGGTCCACGTTATTAGCGATCCCGATCAAGAAATGACACGCACAAAATAGAAGTCTGGTGAATTCGGTGTTATAAAACTACAGCATTCTGAGCGCTTAATAATTGGTGAATTAAATGTGCATCGTGTGTGCGTCAATTGGACACTTCTTAACGTATACCCCTTAAGTATGTATCGAGTGAGATTCAACTGACGCTTTCAAACCTCGCATCAAATGAATTCTTTGAATGTACGCATTACAAATGGACATTAAGTTGACGATCTGCACATTCAAGAAGTTTATACGCAGCCAAATGAAGCGCAAAGCGCATCTTTGCAAGACATGAGCACGACACCAATTTTTAATGTAAGCATAAGGCCTGCGAGTTGTACTGTCTCATTTTGTTTTTTGAAAATACTGCCTCAAATATTGCTCTGCGCATACTACTATGGTAAATGTCAACTGAAAGTGATCCCAGATGTGAGTAAAAAACGTTCACAGAAACCTCGTTAAATGAAGTGTCCAGCATATAGCCATCACAAACTTCGAATTATCAGCAAGTTTGTCGACTGATGTGCGAGATAAAAGCTGCATTAAAGCTAGCTTTTATTTAACCATGCATTACTGTGAACAATAGAAGTTGCATGCATGGCGTTTTTTATATACCACAACTATACACATCGGCTTGGTTAATGAGAATAGCGAGGTTTGGGTGCTTGCATGTATTATATGTGCGGACAGGATAGCGCCCTTGTAAAAACATCTCGTATATATAATAATGACGTCGTAATAATTGCCACTTATTGTTGGAAACCTAAAGTTCATGTAAAACTCAGTACAAGCTATACACGAGTGAACCATGCACTGACACGTACATAGACCTTATTATTTTATCTTTTATGATTGCATTGCAACAATGCTTATACTTGATACTCTTGTTGGTGTAGATACCAATTAGGCCACTTTCCTGTACGTATTGCCATATATGACAATCCCCATATATGTTAGTAACTCGTGCCGTATATACATTGTTCATCCCATATATGGTAGCACAACCCCATATATGGATCTACTTGATATACATATATGGTGTGGCCGTGCCATATATGACAGCATTTCACTCTATATATGGACCAGCCGCGCCATATATGGCTGTATTTGTCTCCATATAAGGGCCAATCGCGCCATATATGGCCCTATTTACATCCATATATGGTAAGCGGTAGCCACATATGCAGACATATATACTCATATATGGCCGCATATAATTTATATAAGTGCCATATATGACATTTCCGTAAGGGATGGGCGGGGCCTCTCCTTTTTTCTAAAGTTGTACCCGACTATAGGTTTCTTCTAGGTTGTTTATAGGCTTTAGCTAGGTGATGCTAGGTTGTCTCTAGGTTACTTCTAGGTTGTTTCTAGACTTCAGCTAGGTGATGCTAGGCATGTTTATAGGTAGTTGCTAGGCTTTTAGCTAGATGATGCTAGGTTGCTTCTAGGTAGCTGCTAGGCTCTTAGTTATGTTGTTTTCTAGGTTGCTTCGTCGTAGCTGGGCTTTAGCTAGTTGTTGTTAGGTTGTTTCTAGGTTATTGGCTATTTTGTTAGTCTTCAGAATCGCCCAACTTCACTGTTTCAAGCAGTGCGCAACTTAGTGCAAGCTTCGCCATTTTTTTCTCTCTTTCTCTTTCTTTCTATCGCTTTTTCTCTCTCTCTCTCTCTCTCTCTCTCTCTTTCCCTCTATATTATCTTTTCTCTTTCTCTCTTTCACGTGTTTCACGTGCTCCACTTCGCCGAGCAGAGTTTTCGTTTAACGCTCGCACCTGCTGTACTCTATTGTGGGGCTTGCCCAGTTCTCGTGGCGCATACCCACTTGAGGAGTTTTGCACGACGGAGCACAAGTTACCGATCGCTTAAACAGCTGCACTGTAAAGAAAATGATAAGAGCGCGTGCCGGTTCATGATGGTGGTAGTTTTTTTTGCACGCTGTACACACCAAAGTTTCTACGGCCAGCTTAAAAACTGAGGTGTTTTAAAAAAGTTGCTTCAGAGTGAGCACGTGCTCCACTGACTACTTGGCGTTCTTCCTACATATTGCTCGCACTGTACATCTATTCGCCTTGAAAGCTGGGGGAAACTGCGACAACCGGCAGGGACTGCTTGTGACGTTGTTACATTTGAGCACGTCATCACAGAGCGTCCTTGCCTTCTTGCTTTCTGGCGCAACTCTATGCTCGAATGTGACGACATAGCCCGTATCTTCCCACATATAAACCCGGCGTTCTGTTTCTTAATGACCGCCGCACTTAACGGAAGGGGCTGCTTCAATATCGCAAATTAAAACAAAGTACTATCATTTCCAAGCCACTCTTCCGACGACTAATTGCCTACCCCCTCGCTCTTCGATCACCAACTTTTATCGGAACACGGGGTACTTTTCCGTTCCCGTATCTTTTTTTCCCACCGCAGTGGATCATCACCGCGTCATTGCGAAGGGTATTTAAGCGGGACTTCTTTCCTTAATTAAAGCCTGACTCCATCGTCTTTTCACCAGCTGCTATTACGCGGTAGCTTCTAGGCGGAAAGCGTTTTGTTTAAATAAAACTTCATTCGGGGAATGTCCCGCACCTTGCTACTTCTTCGTTGAACCATTTCTTTTTCTTCTCCTGCTCTTCATTGTCTCTACCAAGGACGCTCAGGTCCATTGTTGACGTAGAGCCTTTGTCTCTCGTAATGTGGTGGGTGCGGTTTGGAGCTGAAGTACGCCGACGATCACCTTTGTCGCGGTCACTCGTAGGTTTTGTTACAATAAGCGGATGACACGGTTAATAGTCTGGGCGTGCAAGACTGCGTTCCTCCCACCTCTTGAATAGCATCTCTTCCGCAACGCCATTCTTACTGCGAAATGCATCGGCAATGCCTTCCTCTTGCGGCAAGCTACTCGGCGATAAGTTAATCGAAAATCGATTACGAATCGGAAGTGTCTCCGTTTCGTGGCGGAGCGAAATCGGTTTCTGATCGCGGCAAGTAGCGTCGCAAAGTGATTCCCGTTAGCGCTATAGTGCTGCTTGTGTGTTATGCGTGTTGCGGTGTCCATTCATTTTGAGCCATAAGGAATACTGGGAACGCGTCTGTGGGGTATGGATAACGCAAACGTTGCCGTGTGAATCACATTCATCGCGCGTAAAACGCCTTTACAACGATGATGGCAGGATCAGTAGTGCCGTACATGCCACCTTTATTTCGACCAAACAGCTACCACTGGCCACGGCCAACATTCCAAAGAAACGAAGTTGCGGAAAGACAGGAACTGAAGGGACGATTGTTTGCGGTGAAACAGTTCAAAGGTCTCCATGCCGATAGACTGTGGATCGCTACAAGCATACCCCTTCCGAATCACAATGAGCTGCAATAAATCGGTTCGAACCACTTTGTTTTAACGGATTCTACCTGGTCTACTTACAGCTACGTTGGTTTATCCGATGGTAAGTCAGTATTGAATTTAATGAAAATGTGATGTTTCATGTACCGACACTACGCGGTGGGCTACAAGAAACACCGTACAGCGTAATGCTCCGAATCAATTTTGACCGCGGCAGGAACTGGGACCCACGACATCGTTCGTGCTGGACAGCGCAACGCCCTATCTGCCGAGTCATCGTGGAAGATGAGACTGAAACTGTGCCATTGAAAAAAGAAATACAGCACGCGCGCGAATGTTGGGTAAAAGCACAAAGGTGACGTCTCTGACGAAATTGGTCAAAGTGGTTGGTCACAGCTGTTCGTTTTCATTACTACGGTACTTCCAGTAAGCTGCAGATAAATTGACGAAACGTTGCGAATAAGCATTAGTGTGCGTTGTTAGAGAAAACGAGGACGATTTTGAGCACCATGTACTCTCCTGTGAGAGAGCCGTCAGCCGTCTCGATTTCGTCTTAAGGGAAGTCCAGATACATCAAGGGCGCTACCGTGAACACACGAAGGAAAGTTTATTGAACCAATACACGAAAGTGCTAGAGGCGCTTATGCACAAAGTACTGATAAATTGCGCCAGTACAACTTATACGAACGCTAGACGCAATCTTGCGCAGACTGCGCTACACGAAGCCGTGAACACATGTGCTCAGAAGTTCATTTCATCGTAGGACGCTACGAACACTTGGGTATAGCGTCTCTACAACAAGTATCATATACAAATGTCTAAGCGCTATATACACGAAACAGATGTTCGAGGCTGTGTGTTTAGAAAAATGCAATGTATCACAGACGGTTAACATCAATAACAATTTGACATGACGTTTTCTTGCTAGAAATACGTTCACGTAAAGGACAAAACATAATTCGGTAACATGGACATAAATAAACTACTGCAGGCGTGTACCCTTGGACAGTTCATAGGGTAGTTATCATACAAAACATGCCCGGCTGTACTGCTCTCTCGAGTAGCGTCTAGCAAATATACGAGCTGGCATTTTTAAATGGTTCAAATTTTCGAAGCACCGATGCTTTTTTCATCGTCAGACAATGTCTTCTAAGCCAACAGAAAGAGAAAGAGAGTAACAAGGAAAATGCAGAGAAGTTAACCAGCATTAGTGAGGGGCGCTATCCTGCACTGAACAACAACAAAAAAGGGGGTGGGGGGTTAAATAGTTTGCGTTACGCAAACTATTTAGAACTTCTCAGTAAGGATATAAGGGAACATTTCGAGGTATTATAGTGTGCAAAAGCCGCGGCTAAGTACGAAGCATTGTTATGAGATTTGTTCCGAGATTCTCAGAGGATCGCCCCAAATGTTTACATACTAATGGGCATCGTCTCAAATCCTTCTTGAAAACAAAGAGGCAACCGTGTCTGCTGTGATTTCGCCGATGAACACGGATTTTCTTAATTTCTCATAATGTCGCACGTGCTGCCTACGCTGCTGCAAGAATTTTTTTCACGTTAATATTTTCGCAGGACGAGTCAAATTAAGAGCGAGAGAAAGAGGAGGTACGAGTATGTTAAACGAAAAGCGCCTAGTTGACCGCTCTATCCTGGGGCAATAAAAGCAAAAACCGTTTCAACGCGCGCGAACACAGGCCATGGGTATGCCATGGTCATCATGATGCCATGGCCATCATATTGATGGCCCTGGCTAATGAAATTGTAAACAGCAGGCGATGACCATTAATAAGGATGCAGCTTGAAGAGACCACGACTGATCGCGGGGCTAAGCGAAACCGCCTTACGGTTATATACTTAGCATATGCGTATTTCGATAGATAGATAGATAGATAGATAGATAGATAGATAGATAGATAGATAGATAGATAGATAGATAGATAGATAGATAGATAGATAGATAGATAGATAGATAGATAGATAGATAGATAGATAGATAGATAGATAGATAGATAGATAGATAGATAGACATACAGATAGACAGATAGATAGATAGATAGATAGATAGATAGATAGATAGATAGATAGATAGATAGATAGATAGATAGATAGATAGATAGATAGATAGATAGATAGATAGATAGATAGATAGATAGATAGATAGATCTTGAACATAATGCGCGGATAGGCTCATTTGAAAGAAACACACGCGCGAGCACCGTTTGGCCGCCGTGGATCAACCTTGGCCTTAAAGAGCGCGGGAAACGAAAGGAGAGAGAAGTTAGAGAGAAGGGGCAACTGGGGAGAGGACTCGAGAATGTTGAGAAGGACGACGTTGGCTGTTTCGTGGCCGCTTTCGGGCTCCAGATATGGCGACGTCACGTATTCTGCGGCGTTACTCCCCCTCGACGCTGTACGATGACGTCACGGGCGTTGCTATTCGTATCCGTGACGTCAGG